>NW_010174799.1:0-840 GCF_000695765.1 Mesitornis unicolor | reverse complement strand
CGGGAGGAGAACCTCTCTCGACCTAAACCTACCTATATAAACATATACACATACGAATATGTACCCATACAGATATAAGTGTGCATATATGAGCATATACTCAAAATGCAGTTTGTGGATCAGAGAGTTTTCATCTCTTGATCTTAATTAAGTTTTCCTTCCAGGTTGGATTCATTTCTGCTTCTGCTGCAACTTTCCCAAGGTTTCCTTGCCTCCAGGTAACCCCAGCACCTCATGCTGCACAGAGCTCTCAGGGCCCCTTATCTCCTCCCGTCTCCCCACGTCCCACACACTTTTCTGTTCTCCACTGCACAAATTCAAAAAGTTAACCCTTCTTCTAAAAAATAAATTAGGTACCTCAGTTGAGCAGACTAAAACTTCCTCTCTGTTGCTCAAAACCATCTCATGCTACAACCTGACTGCATCCAAGGTTTAGTCCAAAATGTGGTTGAGAAAAAAGAAAACCTGACTGAACACTTCAGTAAGTGCATTTCAGGGCTGGGACTGACAGACACTAACAGCTACACCCAGCAGTGAGATTTCCAAAGCGTTACCTGTTCTCCCGTACTTGTTGCCTCATCTTTTCGTCCTTCAGTTTCTCGTGGTTCAGCCTGGCCAGCTCTGCCGCCAGCCTCTCCTCCTGCTCCAGCTGCAGCGCGCTCAGCTTCTTGTTCTCTTCTGCCTGCCGGGAACGCACCATTTCCCGCACAGCTCCCTCCGCCCACACGCACGCTGTTTAAAGGCCTGGCTTTCGAAAGCCCAAGCCAGGTACAGCCGCCCGGCCGCCCTCCGCCCAGCCCGACGCGCCGCTCTGTGCTCGCAGAGGCCCTCGGAGCCCCG
>NW_010174798.1:0-709 GCF_000695765.1 Mesitornis unicolor | reverse complement strand
CACCTGGTGTGGCTGAATGTCAATATAAACATATATTAAATAACTCGTTTTACATGTAAGTTATATATTAAATAAGAATATGAAATATATTATTATTATATATATAATATGTAGCTATATATTATATAATTATTACACGTGCAGTTATTATATACAATGCATGTGACACAACACGACACATCCAATGCAACACGTACAGCATGACATGCACATACGATGCGACACACACAACGCAACACATACAGCTTGATACGCACATACAACGCGACACACACGTGACACAACGCGACGTACAACGCGACACGCACAATGCGACACACAGCATGACACACACAACATGACACACACAACACGACACAACACGACGCACACAAGGCGACACACACATGACATACGTGACACACACAACATGACATACAACGCGACACACACAATGCGACACACACATGACACACAACGCGACACACACAACGCGACACACAACGCGACACACAACGTGACACACACCGCGACACACACAATGCGACGTACACCGCGACACAATGCGACGTACGTGACACAATGCGACACACAACGCGACACACAACGCGACATACAACACGACACACACAACGTGACGTACAACGCGACACACAATGCGACATACAATGCGACACACACAATGCAACGTACAACACAACACACAACGCGATGTACAACGCGACACACA
>NW_010174797.1:1228-1530 GCF_000695765.1 Mesitornis unicolor | reverse complement strand
GGGGCTCGTGCTTCCCCCCGAGAGGGGGCTGCGGCCGCGCGGTGCTGTTCATCTGGGGAGAGAAGAGGAAAAGGGCGGGTGGGCTCGGCGCTCGGAGCCTTCGAGAGCAGCATCCCAGCACCCGCAGGCCCGCATCTTTTGGAGTTGTCATTGCAACAGCCCAAAAGTGCCTTCCCGCAGCCGAACGGAGCCGTCGCAGGGAACCAGTGCTCCGAGGTGGCTCTGCCAGGTGCCGCCAGACCCCAGCAGCAAAGCGAACCGCGTACCACCGCTTGTCTCTGGAGGCTGGTGGGTGGCGGCGG
>NW_010174797.1:463-1200 GCF_000695765.1 Mesitornis unicolor | reverse complement strand
GCTGTCAGGAGCCCGCTCGTATCTGCGGAGAGAAAAGGTAAGTGGTTTTAGCCTCAAACGCAACACTTGCAGCCCAGGGCACATTCGCGGCATTGCTCCTGTAATGAACACAGCGAGTAGCCAAGCATTTGACCCCACGCAGTGAACCGTGCGGACGCTGCTTCCTGCTCTGAGCTCTGCACCTGTACCCACTGCCCGCAGGACTCGTACCTGCTGCAGTTTGTGGCCAGGCTGGTGTTGGCAGCTCCGTGCGGGGACCAGGACGGGCTGCCATCCTGGGACGCATGGCTGCTCCCTGCAGGGAAAGAAACATTTCCTGAGACTGAGAAACGTGAGTTACGGGAGCTGGGGTGTGAACTTGTAAGGTGATGGCTCAATAATAAAAAAGAAAGCCCAATAGAGGACTCAGCCCAGGGACTGTAAGTGCCAGAAAGGTGCCCTGTCAAAGTACAGCATGTGCCTGCTGTCTGCCATGGCTGCCACAGCCACTGTGGGCAAGGTGAGCTGAGTGGCTGCTGTGCTGACAGAAATCCTGGCCCTTGTTTATTGTGTGATAGGAGGCACTGGGACAAAAACCGTCTGGAGACCTTGGCATAAGAAAACACCCGCTTCTGTATCTCGTACTGGGGTACACAAGGCTCCAGAGGGTGTTTGGCACGGCAGCACACAGCTGATAAGATAAACTCGGAATGAACTGGCCTCGGCAGCATGGGAAAACCACACCTCTGGAGAAAAAA
>NW_010174797.1:0-306 GCF_000695765.1 Mesitornis unicolor | reverse complement strand
GGTGTCTAAAAGAGCCCCTGTACTGTGGGGAGCGGGTGCTGGTGTTGTGGTGGTGCCACCTCTGCGCAGGAACGCAATAAAGCACATCTGTCAGCTCCGTGTGTAGCTTGGATCACTCACGCTGGGTCAAGAACCGGGGTTTTTGAGACCGCAGCACGAGCTGCTGGCTGAGTCCCACACAAACCTGTCGGATGAGGGGTAACAGGGGCTGGGCCTCCCCCGGTAACGGGCGGGTACCTGAGCGGAACTGGATGCGGATGGGCCGCCCATAGAGCTTGATGCCGTTGAGCAGGCTCAGCCCGTACG
>NW_010174796.1:330-2868 GCF_000695765.1 Mesitornis unicolor | reverse complement strand
AAAAGATAATAATAATAATTATAAGATAATAATAATCCATCCACACTATAAACTCAGTAAATATAACAAAGTAATTAGTGAGTCAGAGTAGTATGAGATATAACCAAAATTCATAAACGTCAAAGGAAAGACCTTATTTACATAAATTTATTTGTATCACATCTAAACCCCCTCCCCCCCACCAATAAAATAGAGTACTGCTGTATTTCTCCCAGTCTGCAGAACCTCTTAAAATCATGAGGGTGAGATTGGTACAAAAACACAGCAATCAGGATAATTTAAAAATTAAAAATTAAGGTTACAATAAGAAATAATATGACAGAACTCATCATATTTCAGTTGAAATTCTGAAAGAAAATTCTTAAGACGTTACCCAGTACCAGGAACCTTTACTTGTGTTTATTATTCTACAGCTGAATTTCTCATAGTCAATATAAACTTCTTTGGATACAATATATGAATTTTCTTACTGTCTTTTCCTTCCAGTTCTCCTTTCTATCTTATCCATTTTAAAGCTCTTTTTCAGACAAATTCCCTGCTTTGTATTGGCAATTTCTTCTTGTTCCCATGGAAGTTAACATGCTCTATCTTGTTTTCACTTTGCTTCTGACTCCTTTGGGCAAAACCAGTGCCTCCCTATCACACCGAAATGTCAAGAGACTTTATTAATACATTAAATAAATTGGATTGGTATTTCTAGATATAAAACACTGTCATCATAGCTGTTTGTTTCATACACTCCTATAAGAAAAGGAGACCTTAAAAAAACCCTAACAAACAAACAAACAAGCAAACAAAACACAAGGAAGGTTTGCCTTTAGTGGGAAGGGAATAGCTGTTTTATTCAAAAGTTTGTTATCCATAGCTACAGACATGCAAGAAAATTTGTTTACAGAACTACATAATATTAAATGGACATTAAGAAAAACGCTACCTGATTCAAAGTCTCTGAAAAAAAATTGAATTAATGCTCATATGACTACATAGACTACATAATAACTCAGGTAATTTATGAGATAAATTCCTTTTTGAAGCTGTGATTGGAAGGGAATTACCATCTCAGATGTGCAATACATAAATGGGATTATGATAAAAAGGCTTGATGACTCAGTAGGAATTGCTGTAAAAAGTGAATCACAGGGTTTACATTTTTACCCCAAATTTTAATGCTATAGCTCATACTTTAAGTAAGATACTTTTGCTGTAAGAAATCAAATCATGAAGACAGAGGGAGGACACAACATCAACCACAACATCTTTCTAGCTCACTAAGTTCTCTAAGTATGGCAGCTTGGAAAAACAGAATAGAAAAATATAAAAATAGAACAGGGCAGAACTATTGTGCTATTTCTCCAGAACTTTCCCCGTTTTGGAAGCCTCTTTTCAGGTGCTTCTTGATCCAAATACATCCTGTCATTTTATATAACAGCCCTTGATTTTTTTTCAACATGAATGTCTCACCACACTTTCTATACCCATGTTAATTTTTAACATCTGAAATACCTCTTGTCTGTTGGCAAGGAAATTCACTGCTTTGATCTATCAAAAGTGTAAAGAAGCACCTCCTCCTGTTTTATCTGAACCTGCTATTTTGTAGCTCTAGCTGATGTGTACACTTTATCATATTTGAAGAAAATACAGATATTCTTTCCCTTTCCTATGCTACATACAACTCTGTCAGACCTTTACTTCTACATTTTCAACTAGTCTAGACTGGAAAATACTACTCACTAGCTTTTTTAATCCTTCCTTATGTGGAATGCATTTTGTATCTGTGATCTTCTTAACAGCACCTCTCTATACTGTATGGATTCTCCAGCTCATAGTTTAAACAGGTTTCAGTAACACCTAGTGTCTGCAGGTGACTTATGGTGGGTTGTAAAGAAGACAGCCTTGGATCGCCTTGACACCCTCTCTCTGCAGATACGACCCATGGGGAGCTGTGTAGATAGCTCAGGCCTGAGTTGCAAGATAAGCCCAAGACTAAACAGGGCAGTGCTGCATCACTCAAAGAACCAAAACCAGAGTTCAGCCTTGAAATCCCTCAACAAACAGTAGAACTTGAGTCCCAACAAAATCACATTTCAGTTGCTTGAGAAGTAAGATAAAGATACTTGGAAGGTTTCAGTTTTGGTTTCAGTTGATTCACACAATCCCAAGATCAACAAAAGGTAAGCAAAAGGTAGAGCACACAGAAGGGAACTTCATCCATGAATAAATAAAGAAAGCTAAGGAGAAATACCATCAAAGATAAACAACCCATGTAGTATGAACCACTTAGGAATACTCCTGCCCACTCATCACATAAATCAGGAAATAAAAACCCTAGGATGCAGGCTGGGAATTCAGAGTCACTTCTGCAACTATACAGCTGGCCTGTGAGGAAACCCTTCTCCCTTGATCAGGATGTCGACCAAAGTACCTCCTTCATGACTGAAAGCCTTTACCTGGAGGGGTAAGCGATAATTAAACATGATGATGGATGCAGCCAAGCACGTGGAGCTAGGCCCAGCCGTCTCGCGATGTGACAGGAAAACA
>NW_010174796.1:0-253 GCF_000695765.1 Mesitornis unicolor | reverse complement strand
AAATGGGAGGGAACAGTACTGATCTAGAATCACCCAGGTCCTACAGACACCACCTGTCCTTCCCTTTCAGGCTGGTAACCCTTCAACCATAACATTCCAACCCTGGTTCCATACCATTTCCTGCCACAGTCAAGTCCACTTCACCAAGTTAAGGACTGTCTCTACTCAGCAATCTGTGGGATCCAGGTTGCAGGTCTTCATTCATCTTGGTAGTCTTATCACGATGAAGGAGATGGTATAGAGTACATCAGAG
>NW_010174795.1:270-578 GCF_000695765.1 Mesitornis unicolor | reverse complement strand
GGGAAATGGGGTTTTTGGAGGGGAAAAGGGGGGTTTTGTGGAGGAAAATTGGGGTTTTGAGGGGGATGAGAGGGGTTTTGGGGAAAAGTGTGATTTTTGAGGCGGATAATGGGGGGATTTGGGGGGAAAAGTGTGGTTTTTGAGGGGAATGTTGGGTTTTGGGGATGAAAATGGGGGATTTGGGGGGAAAATGGTGATTTTTGAGGGGGATATTGGGGTTTGGGGGAGGAAATGGAGGATTTGGGGGAAAATGGGGGGTTTTGGGGCGGAAAACTGGGTTTTTGGGGTGAAAAGGAGGTTTTGGGGGC
>NW_010174795.1:0-213 GCF_000695765.1 Mesitornis unicolor | reverse complement strand
GAGGGGGATAAGAGGGGTTTTTGGGGATAAAATGTGATTTTTGAGGGGGATAATGGGGATTTTGGAGGGAAAAGGGAGGTTTTGGGGGCTGAAATTGGGATTTTGGGGGGATAAGAGGGTTTCTTGGGGAAAAAATGCGATTTTTGAGGGGGATGATGGGGATTTTGGAGGGAAAAGGGTGATTTTTGAGGGGAATATTGGGGTTTTGGGGGG
>NW_010174794.1:17481-29766 GCF_000695765.1 Mesitornis unicolor | reverse complement strand
AGGCCGGGCCTTGCTTCGGACATAAGGGGAACGTTGAGGTGAAACCAGCCGGGGCAGCCCCACACCGTCCCTTCGCCCCCAGCGCTGCCGAGTTGACTGGAAGGGGTGCGCGGCCACCTGCCCTTCTGGTTTAGTTAAAAAGGAAGCATGAAAATCGGGAAGCGCTCATGGTTTGGTATGACCGAGCACAGCTTAGTAGTTTATTAGAGAAAAGACATGTTGGAATATACCTTGTAAAAAACCAGCATCTTCAGGATAAACTTCACTTTATAATACAGCATCGGCAGCAGCAAGTCCTCCGTTGAGTGTCTGATACCGTTCCCAGAGCGCTAATCAACCAGCAGTAAAAATAATCCCAGTCAATGGGAAATTCTGATATTTTAAGACTTGCTTTCATGCCAAGCTGGGACAACGCTGACATTTCATCGTTCTTTAAAAATGGAAGACGCCAAATCTTTATGATTCAAGAAACAGGGCATTCTTCAGCGCTTCATTTCAGCTCCTGGCCCTCAATCAAGGCATTTCGCCGTGAGTCAGTTCAATGCTAATTGACATTTCCACGCTGTGTTATGCATGAATCATAACTGGGTTTCCCTGATAAGCTCTCTCTTTTCTACACATTGGACCTCCCATTTAGACTTCACCTCTCATGACATCCCACTTCCATTCACCCACAGAGCAAACCCTTACAGTTCTTGCTAAGGAGAGCCTCGACCAGCCTTCTGAGGACAACAAAGTCATAAGGACTTCCCATCGCCCATCAGGCACAACACCAATGAGAAGAGGAAGAATAATGGTGACTTCAAGATTTATTTATCTTTTTGACTTGACTTAAAAAAATAAATTAAAAAGTGTAACAAAAGCTACATTATTCACTGAAGAGTACTAAGGGAAAACTCCTAACTGCCCCCACCAAAAATGAGTTATTTTAAGCCACTGTGAAACAAGT
Source organism: Mesitornis unicolor (assembly GCF_000695765.1). Taxonomy (NCBI): domain Eukaryota; kingdom Metazoa; phylum Chordata; class Aves; order Mesitornithiformes; family Mesitornithidae; genus Mesitornis; species Mesitornis unicolor. The sequence goes on along the minus strand of NW_010174794.1, from coordinate 28,817 downwards.
CAGTCCAGTGTATGCCCTCAGCAGCACAGAAAACATCAAAAGCCAAATTACTATGCCTGAATTGCTACCTACCACTTTGGCAAGCCTGACCGGAGGTTCAAACGTCTTGTGTGCTGGCACTGCCAGGCACCGTTGTCAAAGCAATTACATTGTGCCAGTCCTGAGATGCAGATTGTGAAACTTGTAAAGGTCAGCTCCTTATGCAGAAACCTCCATGTTTTCATTGGATGCACTCTTACTTTCAAAGCTTTTGTGGCCTCGTGATAATCCATTTATCAAAAGGGTTTCCATCACTCTGTTGGATGGCATTACATCCTTCTGAAGTTACTGCTGCAACTAGAGGATTTCTTTGGGCTGGGACAGTAAATTAATACTTTGCCAATGTGAGAAGCCTACAGGGAGGGACATGTTTGTCTTGTAAGCCAACAAAATAAAAGCCACCTTAAAAAAAGAAAGCAGGTGCTGACTTTGTTGAACATGCTGAAGATAAGGGAGTAGAGCATCTCCCTTATGCGGAAAGGCTGAGGGAGCTGGATCTCTTTAGTTTGCAGAAGAGGAGACTGAGGGGAGACCTCATTAATGTTTATAAATATATAAAGGGTGAGTGTCACGAGGATGGAGCCAGTCTCTTCTCGGTGACAAACAATGATAAGACAAGGGGTAACGGACACAAGCTGGAACACAGGAGGTTCCACTTAAATTTGAGAAGAAACTTCTTCTAAGTGAGGGTGACAGAGCACTGGAACAGGCTGCCCAGAGAGGTTGTGGAGTCTCCTTCTCTGGAGACATTCAAAACCCGCCTGGACGCCTTCCTTTGCGACTTCATCTAGGTGTTCCTGCTCCGGCAGGGGGATTGGACTAGATGGTCTTTTGAGGTCCCTTCCAATCCCTAATGTTCTGTGATTCTGTGATGAGGGTCTCTTAAGGATGGGTATTTGACCAAGAGTACTGGGCTGAACTTTCTCGTCCTAACACATTGCTCAGGAAGAAATACTTCTTTAGGAAACAAGTTGCAGAGTGCGTACTTCCGTTGTTCCCCCTGGGGTAAAGCACTCACAGGAAATTAAGCACCCTGGGTAAACAGCGTGTTGCTTTTCCCAATGGTTTCCACTCTTCCTGCATCACGTAAATTTGTGTCCCTCTCACCTCTGCACTCCCCCAGGGCTCTCTTGTACCGAGGCACAGCTGCCTGTGGCACACAGTGCTGATAAGTATTCAGAAGCATCCTGGAAGATTTCTTTGGCCACTGAAATGTTTTGATACACAGAGATTACCCATTTCTGGGGATATTCACCAATATAAAACATTGTATTGGTATTGGTAACTAGCGACTAGACATTGGTAACTGGGCATCCTGGCCAGTTCCTGCCATATTATTAAAATTAGTGTTCAAGGCTACATCTCATTTTTGAGCTTCAAGGTTCCTAAAACAATTCCCTGAGACTTTGTAAGGAAATATGACCAATTGGCCCCCTATGGTGACAACCAACAGCATACAGACCACACTGAAGTTTTTGTGCTGCAGCACCAGTTACCGGGAAAATAAAACTATATTAGCAAATTTCTGCTAAAAATTGGAAGCACTTATAGGGCACCAAGAAGGAAGAGACAAAAGTGGAGGCAATTAATCCTTTCCAGGGAATATTAATTATTCAGTGCTCTGACACTGCACATGGGATAGCAGTCTAACGTGTCATTGCATTGCTGCTCACAAGCTGTCACTACACCAGAAATCAGGCACCATGGAAAGCCCCACAAAACCAGCAAGAACATTATACAGACACAACTGTCCTCCTAACTTTTTCCCATACTGCTTGGAGAATGTTAAATTGTAGATTTCAATAGGTACCAGCATGCTGAAAATCACTGCTGGTTTTCCCGTGTTTCGTAACTTTCATCTTCATGCAGCTTTAGCAGTATTTTTAAGTTCTAACTCCTCTAATTCTGAGAGCATTTTGATTTATTTATTTGTGTAAGATGATTTCCTCACCACAGACTCTGAACTGGGTTTGAACTCACTCTCCAACACAGAAGGACAGTGCAAAATTGACTGTCAATCTACAAGAAGATAAAAAAGGCAGGCTTTATTGTCTGCAGAGATAGGATTGAGGGGAGAAGAGAGTTCAGCTTTCTCTTACTGAGCATTCTGTCACCTTCCTGCAAGGAGCAGAAAGCCCACACAGAAGAAACATAGAAAGCCCCCACAAAACACCAAAGTAGCTATGAAAGAGGAGGCTGCTAAGGCAGAGCTCCAAACAAACACCAATTAATTTCATTATTGAAAAAAAAGCTAGCAATAATTCAAGCCTAGTAAGTCACAGAAAGCCTGGCAAAGGAAAGGTGTTCTCTTTTCCTTGCAGATCCGGGTTACCGAAGCCACAACTCCTGCAACCACTTCATTACTCAGTCCTCGATCAGGTCAGTTGCACAAAGGCTCATTAAATATTTACAGGTGACATTTTTCTGACTTGTGACAACCAGGATCAAGATAACCATCTGTCTTCTACAGCCATTCTGTTCAAATAAGTTCGAAAAGTCAGCCAGCAAGAACAGAACAAATAGCAACAGAGCCTACAGGATAACAATTGCTAGGCTTTTGACCAGCTACACATGAAGTGTGTTACCCCTTGAAAGCCAGAGAACACGGCCATAGTTAGAGAAGGTTTCTTCAACAAACTTAGCACCTCTTGAAGGATACAGATCACAAGCTTTAGGACTAAGAACATAAAGAATGAGCAAGCAATCGATTTCTAGTCACAGTAGTTGCTGGAGACTGTTCTGAAATGGCAAGGTATGGCAATTAGTTGATTTTTTTTTTTTAATCTGGGACAGAAAGCAACAAGCAAATGAAAGAAATCTCACGCACACTAATGCATATTTCCCACATGAGGATGTCTTTGCAGAAACCCCATGAAAGCTGATTTCTTTGTACATCATGTGCAAACACATTACTTGCACTACCCAGTACCTGGTAATGCACTAAACAAAGTGAATTTCTTGTGTAAATGAGACCTAAATCACACTGCTGTAAAGAAGCTCACCATCACCAAGATAAAACAGCCACCAAGTCTCAGTTTGTACATACAGACGTGTTCAACTGCTTGGCAAAAAGGCTTCCACCACAGAAATTTCAGAGTTAAAAATAGAAGGTGCACTTCAGAATAGTGAAGTTTTCTTCCCACAATCCTGGCATTATATTAATTTTTCTAACATGAATACTTGTGAAAGAAGTGGGATCACCAGCCCTGGAGACAGCCCACTACTAAAACCACGTAATCGGTACACTGACAGAAACACCTTTACCAGAATATTCCTACCTCTGGCACCCAGGGACTTCTCAGAGCACTAATTCAGCTTTCCTGCCTTTGCAATTCATGGCCTCTCTGCATGGGCTTTCACCAGGCCCCCACAGGCACTGCTGGTCTTCACAGCAGAGCTGGGACAGGGTTCCTCCTGCCTTCCTGCAGGGCACCGTGCAGTCACCCAGGTGCAAGTCTTTCAGCTATGCTAGAACGCAAGCCAGGTACCTGCTGGGAAAAAGCTGTAGTAATTCTAGTACTAGTTCAAACCCTCAGTCATTCTTCATTCATCCTGTTACTCTGTCTGCAGAAATTATGAGTCGTGAAACAGAAGCAAGAGAAGAGCAAGCAAAGAAATCAAGTCCCACTTCACTGCAATAGCCGTCTTGTTACCCTCTGTGTTATGTGGGGTTGGGGGAATTGTGTCCGTGTTCCCAAATACAGGTCATAGTTAAATTAAGTTTGAAAATGTCCTTCGCTGTGTGACACAGGCACAATACCCACAGTGTCTTCCTCAAACGAGTGCACTGCAGCCACAGAAACAAGCACGGAAGAGTTTCCTACACCTTATATCTGACTGACAGAAATAACTGAGAGTGGCATTGAGCTGTGTTGCAGACCAGAATAGCTCTGTCTCAGGGCTATTAGGAAATGCTCCAAATATTTGGTTAAAATGCCTTGTCATTTTAAAAAGAAATCATCTTCATTTTTTCCTCTCTTCCTATTTATCTCCATAAATACATAAAATAAACTCATTGTTAAGGTCAGACACTTCTAAATGTCCCGGTTGATGCAAGCAATCAGGGTTTGCCTAATCCAGTTTACACAAGAGGTTACCATGGACAAGCAAAAGCCAAATGCCATTTACTAAGGGACAGCATGGAGAAATACTCATTGCCTTGTTATAAACAAGGTATCACTGTCTTTAACCCAGTAGATACCACTTCCATCCTTTGGCATTTCCTCACAGAACAAGTACCTTGCCATAAAAATCCCCAACTCAGATGCTATAAGAATGCTGATTTCACATTTCATTTTCTCATAATGAAAATTACTTGGTTATAGATTAACTTTGCCCATAGCAGCAAAGCAGACATGAGAGGTGAATGTGCAACATATCTTTGCCACTGGTTATTTTTGCTGTAACTATGCCTGTTGCTAATGCAAAATCATTTGTGAAAAATCTGCCCTAATGCAGAATTGTGACGAGCGCTTGAGATACGGCACTGCTTTTCAAAGTGTGTTCTCACAGTAGGTAGGTGCTGTCTTTGTAGCAGGCCAATCTTTAAAAGTGTGCTAGTAACCTTAAATAGAACTGGAAAAGCAAGAAAAGTTGAAGCCCTTGAGCAAATATTTTTCTTTCTTGGCACCTAATCCTACAGCTTGTGCTAGCTCAGCTCTGTTCCCATCCTGAGCCATCACAGAGAGGAGTTCTGGCCACTTCATGCGCAGCGGTGAAGGCAATCATCGCTGCCATCTCTGGTCTGAGTTGGGAGTAGAAAAGCAGTTCCCAGGCCTCAAAGCAGACACTGTCATTGAGCTCTTGTCACTGTGTTGAGCTCCACCACCATAGCAGAGCACAAAAAAGGAGACAAACCCTGAACAAACAGGGGCTTTGTGCATTCACTCGAGCCCTCCTAGGTATGAAGAAAGCCGAAGACAAACCTCAGCTTTCAGCTAACAGGAAAGATGTGTGGACCACACACAAACCATAGTTGGATCGCTACTATAGAAGCATACCATCACAACTTGCCCCAGCAGTACAACAGGCTCAGAATGAACTGGAAGTAATTAAGGGAAGTCAAAACTTCCTATTTAAAAAAATATCACAATCTCCTGTGGGTAACAACCCATTTAAGTAGCTGAGCATTTCCAGCGTGTTTAACACCTCCGTATGCCAGTGAGAGGGGCTGAAATAGTTAAAGCATTAACTTCAATCAGAAATAAATGCTGAACTGAAAGAATTGAAGGTTTTGGTAGTACTGACAATGCTCATAGAGAGAAGCTTAAAGGAGATCGTCATTCTGTAAAGGGAAAGAGCTGTAGAAACTGTAAATAAGCATGCTCTGTACTGGGCTGAGAGAGAGAGAAAATCCCACCAGCTTTGAAGGGAGGAAATTGTTACCTCTAATGTTTTTCTTTCCCTGTTCACATCATGCTGTATCAGTGGGAATTTCTGACAATAAAACAAAGTTGAAGCAAAATAAATGCCACTCCCACATTAACTGAGAATCCTGGAGCAGAAATGTTTTTCACCAAATTATTGCAGACCTCTCAAAAGGAACAGCCAAGGCAGCCATTCCTCCAGCTCCTCCCGATGGCAAACGACAGACATAGCACCCTCACAATGAACTGGCATGAAAATGTTGATGTCATCAGAACCATCAATGTCAAATGCTGTAATAATGAAGACCTAAGCACATGACCAAAGCAGGGTTTGGTGAACGGCCTGATTTGATCAAATGCTATGATCAGTGTGGAGGGGCAGACGCACAAGCACAGGTGGCTTTCCCTAAGTCTGTGACAGAGAAACTTCAACCTGAGCACCAGTTGAGGCCAATGGCTCTGCATTAAATTGATCACCTCCTTGACTTCGTTAAGGCAAAATGGAGAACACCACCTACAAAACAGGAGGGATGTTAACAGTGAGAGGCTACCAGGCCCCACAAGACAGAAGAGAGATTGTTAAGGCAATCAAGGATATTAGGTTGGAAAATGGCTGAAGTTGCAAAGGGTGACTTCCATTTATATATTCATCAGCTCAAGAATTAATAGAGCTGCCTGGGTTATCTTTTAAGAAAGAACAAAAAAATAAATCAATCCAAATGATGATGAACAGATAGAAAGCACAAACACACAGAGATACCCTATAGGTATCAAACATTTTATTTATTTATTTTTTAATGAAGCTACAGCAATACACAATTAGAGAATTATGATGCACTGTAAAACAATAGGAATGAAGTGACCTGGATCCAAGCACTAAAGACCTCATGCCTTATCTTTCGCACCACCATCACTTAGAAAAATCACATTATCTGAAAAGAAATTAAAAAAATTAATCTTCAGGATTGTTTTGCCCTGTTGAGAGTCCACACATCCACGACGACAATGTATCTGTGATAAAATAAGCTGCAAAGATACGCATTTTGAAACAGAATCATTTATAAAACAAGTGTCCGATACAGAATTCTTGCTTTTTCTCCCCAGAAAGCTGACAATTCAAGGCAACCATATACGCTATGAAACAAGTGTGCTAAACCTGATGAAAAGCTGCTGAACAGTCAAAGATACCAGAAATGTTTTAAAAGAATGGTTTTGTTCTTTGACTGTGATCTCTATCAGTTACAGCTTATTTCCTTTTTCTTTTGCCATTTTCAGTACACACTACCATGCCATCAGCCTGTGGGACTATAGGAAGGCCGTACTTCACCAAGCCCCAGTAATTTCTAAAGCATCTTGACACTAGCAATATTGAACAGGAAGAAGAAACCATTAAGGTAAGAGACTTGCTTTTCCCCTCCAGCTGTTTATAAACAGAAACCTACAGCACTCCCAGCTGAACTGCCCATATGAAAGTTTGATTACTATTGTTTCAAAGAGACTCCACAGCAGAAACATCCAAAATTAAGGTTGCATTTTTTACTTCTCTTCTGGCCATTTTTTTTAGATATACTTGCGTAACAGAAATATTTGCTCTACTATTTTAGTCCTCCCTCAAAAGCCACAAGATAGTGGCACTACCCACAGTAAAGATGTAGGATGCTCACACTGTTTAAAGGCTCAAGGAGAAGGTTGAGTTTCCCAGTTTCCTTCTGCATTGTGTCTATCCAAGGGACCAGTCTACTCCCTTTCCATTCTGTGCTCTTCTTACCACTACTGGCTACCAGACTGAAGGCTTTCTAAATTCTCCATTAAGTTACCCCCACATAAAACTTCTTTCACAGAGGTCCTTAAAGTTGGTAAAGCCTCCATTTTTAAACAGGAAGAAAAGATTTCCTGCCAAACCAAGACAAAGCTACTAAACAAACTCTACTTTGCTTAGAAAAGGAATCTGCCTGACCTGCAGTACTACATACCACTGTTCCTAAAACACAGAGTATCTACCTGCTGCACCAATGGTTTGTATGAGGAAACTACACAACAGTTTGCAACTATCCGCTCTCATTTTCTGTCTTCACAAGCAGTGCCAGAGGACATCAAGTGGCACAGCCTATTCATTCTCTCAAAATACCCAAGTGTGGATTCTGAGGATAAAGACAAACCAAGCTCTATTTCAGAGGTCCTCCACCCCCTCTCAATTTTAAAAGGGCAAGGTAGGCCTTGGTATGTTGTTCCTTACCTGCTATAATTGTTGTGGCCTGCCGTCTCACATTGTTTTTATCGGTATATTCACCATAGTCTATCTTCCCTTCAACATAGATTCGAGAACTGAAAAAAAATGAAGAATTTGGTTGCTGTCAGAGAACCGTACTGCCATTTTCCCCTCTGTATCTCATTCTGAACACACAGGCTTTTGCCCAAGTTGTTTGTAGCAGATCTGCTAACTTATTTTATGGTACCTATATATCAGTATAGTATAGCCTGGTCACCATCACTATTGCATCAATCGATTATTAAGGCATTATATCCTCAACCACATCTGTTATTCACTTACCCCCTCTTCACATACTGATACGTAACATCCCTGAGGCCTGGTCTGAAGACAGAGATCCTGTGCCATGTCGTCTTCTGACTGATATCACCTAATTTACATAAAAATAATAAAGTTGGATGCCAAATCCTCTTTTCAATGCAAGCCTCAGGAATTAGTTTCAACATGCTGGTGCTCTCAAATTATGAAAAGTGACACAAAAAGGTAAATATACTAGGACTCAATGCACCACTGATCTATGTCCAAATGAAAATGCAGCAGCACAGTTCAAACCAAGAGGTCAAATGTCCTGCAAGCCAGCGCTCATACCAGAATAATTTTATTCCCCTCACACATTCCACATTGAACAAAAGTTAGAGAAAAAAAAAAGACATCTCTAGCTGCAGACTGATGGAAGAATCAAAGAGAAAATATACAGGTTTGGGGTTTTTTTTTCCCCTTCTTGGAATACGAGTAAGAGGGTAGAACCTGCTATACCTCTGGCAATTCCAACAGTGAAAAACTGCCAACTAAACACTCTCTCCTCTCCTCCAGAGAAAGGTCGACATGCAGACCTCTATTCAGTACGTGCTGCTGGGGATCAGTAAGAGACATGCAAGTGCACGAGCACCTCCACTGAACTCTAAGGAACTTCCCTGCACCCAAGAGATGTACATGGCAGCCTAAAGACATAGCATGGTGCTAGGGAATATGCACACATCACCTCACAACACAGTGAAAGCACGTTGCTTGTTGCAGACTCACCTCCCTGGTTTAACTCACTGTCCCCTGTTCGCCACATCTCATTGGTTGCAAGAGAAAATATGGTAACGGGATTCTTTCCTTCCACTTGCCTCATGATAGGGTCCTGTCCAACCCGACCAAGTAACTGAACACGATTCATGGCTGAAACACGAGAGAGTAAATACATATACAGGTGGTGAATTATGATGCTTCTAATCAAGGCAAGACATAAGTTGGCAACTTTTGTCAAGGGCCAGAAAAATAGCTTTCTGCACCTCCTAACCATTTTTCAAGCTCTTGGGAATTTTGGCCTGTACTGTCATTATCACTGCTGAATAAGCTCATTCAGAAAGCTAAAGGTCCTTTATTCTTGCTGTTCCTTTGTCATCTTTTTCCCAGACACATCCATATGTTACTTGAGACTATTTTGCATTTACTTATCTTGACTTTTTTTTTCATTACGATAAAACCGTGGCATTGCACTGTTTTGCCCTTAAAACAGTACTTGTAAAACAACAAAGCTGCATTATTACACCCCATCCTCTGAGAGTGTTTTTTTAAACACAGGTACCAGGACTACGTGGACACAATTTATTCCTTCTCCTTGTTCAAGGACAACTGGAGGAGGTCAGGGATGCATGACTCTTACACAGTGAGCACGTGAACTGAATGGTAAAGTCTGAAGTGTACACCTGGACCAAGTCATGCTGGGGCAGCAGCCCCCAAAAAAGTCCCCCAGGCACATGGGAGTCTGAGAAACAAGTACAGGAGACACCTAAAGGCAGGTATTAGAAAATACGACAACAGCATACCCGATTCACTGCCACTGAAAGCGTGACTACCTGCTGTTTACAGGTTGTATTCCATGTCAGGGCTTTTTTTCTTTTTCACTTTAAAGGCTGCTTTGCTTGACAAAGATCAGACAGAAAGCAACTTAAGGAGTCTATTTGTTTGAAACAACGTATTCTTAGTTATTTCATTCAGGATACCATTCCCATCCCCTTCTCCCCTGGCATATTTCAGCCATTCTAAAACTGAGATAAAAACCACAAAGCGTAACAGCTAAGTTTGTCCTCAGGAGCTACTTACATCTTTCGAGTACCAGTGAAGTAACCGTATCAGACTCATGTCTTACAAACTGGCGCAGCACCTGAATGAACAGACAGACATTAGTTTCCCAGACACAGAGTGTGAACAGTATTCACATGCTTTTACACCTCATTTTCTGAACACTTGCAGAGGTTTTGCAACTACATTCTTTACTGTTAACTTATGAGGAGAACTGAGAGAAGAAATCCATTCAGCTAAATTAAGCCAATAGGATTATTCAAAGAATATTTGGTTAAACTGGGGTTAAAAATCCGCCTAGGAAAAAGCATGGCCCAAAGGTGCATCTCCAGCAACTATTTTTGGGACAAGCAGTAACTACTGTTTTCATGTAATACATAATAGGAGGGGGAGGATTTTGAAGTGGAGGAGTTGTTCAGTTGGTTGAGCTTCCATTTTCGGAAACAAACTCAGCTTTGATAGTTTCATCAGCTTTCTGCTTCACTTCAGAGATTAACAAAATGTGCCCAAAACGTCCATCTATTCACCGCTGTAAGCAGTGTGATGCACTGATAACCTCTTGTTCCCAAGCAAACAGCAACTCAAGGCCACAAAAACCAGAGTGCTGCAGCTAAACACAAGTGAGAAAAAGAAAAGGAACTGACTTGATGCTGGCAAGTATCATGTCCTAGAAGAACGGGTGAGGAAAAAAATATCCCACAAAACCCAGGAACACCTCTGCAAGAGGCCCACATGCAGGAACTGGAAAAAAAGAAGCTCATCGCCTATAACAAGTAGTTGTAAAACTTAAAGGAAGACAAGACTGACAGTCCCATGTTGAACATAGGAGCTAAACCACAGGAAATACAAATTGCAAACCAGAAGTTCTTTGGCACATCTGTACAGTTCATTGATGTATGTGCAAATCATCTGAGACTCATTCCATGCATAAACTGGAATTTTTAATACATTTTTTCAGCAGTTGAGTAACTAAGATCCAGCATTTGTACTCTCATAAAGTACAACTGCAAACAGAACTTGCCTTTTCATGGGAAGTGGTGCGTAGTTTTTTGAAAAATAACAGAAATAACACCAGTGACCCGACAGAATTCACCCTTTTTTCTAAGGGCTGATTCAGCGCTGCAGTAAAGGCCCAGGCTACGGCTGGTGCCTGAAGGCAACACAGCCAAGGCTCCGTGGAGGCCTAGCCAGGCAGCAGAGCGCTCCTCTGGCTCTTGTAAACCAAAAACGCCGAGGCAAGCAGCTTCAGGATCCTTAGTTATTCCCCTGCCTCGCACGCTGGGACGGCGACGAACACCAGCGTCCGTGACGAGGAGGTTACAGCAAGCCCCGCTGAGAAGGTGGCAAAGAGCTGCTTCTCCTCGCTGCCATCCCCTCCCCGTGGCGGGAGGGCTCTCACCAGCGCCGCCCCCAACCCTGTCCCCAGCGACACCCGCGGCGGTGCGGGCAGCCCGGGGATGTAAAGGCAGGGCCAAGCTCCCGCCGAGGCCTCAGCCTGACTCTCGCAAGGAACCGCTAAAGCGTCACCCACGGCCCTACCTGCCACGCCGGTCGCCGCAACATGTCGCCGCCACCACCCCTGCGGAGGGAAA
>NW_010174794.1:0-17264 GCF_000695765.1 Mesitornis unicolor | reverse complement strand
GGGGAGAGCGGCCCGGGGGGCGGGAGAGGGCAGCGCACCGCGGGCGGGCAGGCTGCTCGCCCCTGTGAAGGTGGGCGGGCACGGCGCGGCCTCCGGCTGAGAAGGTGGGGGGTGTTGTCTTCTGGTGATTGGGATCTGCGGAGTGGCAGAAAATCAGGCCCAAAGGAGGGGGAAAAAAAAATAACAATAAGAAAACCCAAACCAAAAAGAGAGAACGTCACTCCATCGTAGGTAAAAGGATTAAAATCTTTATTTGCGCGTTTCGCCTCTTAAAGGATAAGGTCTAGCAATTTAAAAGCCAGCACTGTCCAACACTTGAAAACAAACTTGAGTAAAACCTGAAAATAACTGAGTAACCAACGTTACACTCTCCCTCCTAACAGGACACCGTTTGTGTCCAGGCACCAGAGCCAGACACAGCCAAAAAGGATACCAGGTTACATTCAGCAGGGGATGGTGAAATTTAACATTAAATATATACACACTTTACATAGGCAACACTAAGAAACAGTAAAGGCCTAGAAAGGCATTACTAATTCCCCTCATCTTCACCGAAAGGCTGCGGTTTGCGAGCAGTTGCACTACATGTAAGATACTGGGAGGGAAACGGGTACTCAGGACCCCCCCATCACCACAGCTGTTTGCCCCACTGTAAGCAAGGCATCCTTGCCAATTGACAAAAAAACAAGTCAAGCATCAGGGACTAGTTTGCAAAAGCTTAACCAGTTACGTGATTTTGGGCTTGTTGCTGAAAGTTAAGGGAGTTAAGTTCTCCTTCAGGTTCTGCAAGAAAAGCCCCCTTAACTCAAAGTGTTTGCTTTTACTCTTTGTCCTCCTCAGTGAAATGCCACTCTAATTGCATCCCAAGTCCACCAGGACTGCTATGTAACCAGTCTGTCTCCTGAAGTATGGTTAGAACTGTCTACCATAGTCTCTACCTCCTCACTTCTAGGAGGACCCAGCTGTAAATGCTGTCCCCATGTACAGCCACTCTCTCCTCTCTAAAGATAATCAGGTGGCCAGAGCATTAAGACCGAAAAAGCCATCATCAATAGCAGGGCCCAGCTAAACAGCAAAGCAAGTAGAGGAAATGCCACCCTTTCCCTCAAATAGCAAAAACTGTTCTTAGTATAGGACAAGACCAGTTACAAAAGAAATTAAACCAGTAAAAGACTGAGGATAATAATCTTAAATCCCATGATCTGACACTTGTAAGATAGTCATTCTTCCCTTAGACAACATCTCATCGTAACTAATGAGGGAACCAAAAACTGCAATGGGGAGAGCTAATATAGGGCATTGGTCTGTGCAGACCCTCTGCTTTCACAGGGCCATTCAGCAGCCAGAGCATTTTGGACAACACAGAAATTCAGTAACCCAAAGTAAAGCTAAATGAGCGACAGCTCTTCCCTCCCACCAGGCGCTTTCTGTTTTGCTTAGAAGACTCTTGCAACTTGCCACTTCCTAAAGGCTGGTCCTTCATGAGGGTCTGGGCAAGGCGGGCTGCTTTAAGTTCCCTGCAGGGGTGAAATGGAAGGAAGAGGAGAGGAAGAAAACCACATCATGCATGAATCCCCATCAGCTGCAGAAGAAAGCTATGAACTGTCTTGCACAAAAGTTTTACTGCAGCACTCCAGCATTGCTGGAGGGTGGTGAGTTTTCACCCCAGTGGGTGACATGAAGATTACTGTAGGTTTCTTTAGAGTTTCTACTTCAGAACAGATCAGCTTTGAATGTTTACTAACTGTGCATCAGGTCAGCAACAGACATCTAACTGGCAGCATTATGAAGAGCCCCTAGCTCAGTTTCTCTCTCACTGTTTTGGATATTTGTGATGGGGGAATCTTAGCTCAGCACCATCTTATGCAGCACAAATACCCTAAAGACACGTGCTACTTTTCCATTGCCTTTTCTCCCTGATGCTTGCTGCTCTTCCAGAGCATATGCTGTCCTATCTACATGGAAAACCTGTTCCCTAGCTGACTAGCGCACTAAGAGGAGTGGTGGGGCAGTTCCAAATCCCAGCACCTCAAAACATTAATGTCAACAGCAGTGAGAGGGAGCAAGGGGAAGACAGTATCTGCCACCACCTGATACTTCTGTTCCTTCTGCACTAGGCCACTGTTTCACTGCAGTATCAATTCCTCATCTGCCCACAGGCTGAATATTGTACCAGTCACCAGCATTAATAATATTTCCATCACCAGTGGTTGCAGAAAATGTGCAAACTCACTGCTCTAATTTAGCCAACACCTCAAAGCCAGAAGTGAATCACAGCTGCTTTGGCACTACAAGTCCCTGCTACAGCCCCATCACCCTCCCAGCTCCAGACACAGGAGCTGACTGGGTATTTCTGCACATTTCTCCCAACACTACCACCCTACATTCAAGCCTGATGACCAGCACTTGTTTTGCCTGTCTTCTCCCCTTCGTGCCCAAGCCAGCCCTACCTTTCCAGCATGGCAGTCTTGCACTTCTCATCATTTAGCTGCTTCTGGAGCTGCACAGCTTTTCCACGTGAAGGACGGAGAACTGGATGTTTAGTAAGAGCTGTGGCAGAAGGTCTTTCAGCTGGGTCAGGATGGATCATGAGCTAGAAGGCAAAGGAGTTCAGGGTTTAACACTCCCTCTGTCACATGTCAGCTGGAAAAGCCTCCACCCTGTCAAGACTACTTCCTCACCTTGAGGAGTTCAAGAAAGTGTTGTGGAAGCTCCTGGGGGATCAGTGGGATATTGCCTTCACGGATGTGGTGCCACATGGCCCCGTTGTGAGGCAGTGGTGCTGCGCCGGCTGCTAGAGCTACTGTGAGGGCCAAGGCAAAGATGTCTGCCTTTGGCAAGTGGCAGTATTGCTGCAGAGAGAAGATAAACAGCTACAGAAAGGGAACATCTTGCTGTACTGAACAGAAGCAAGGTGGGATACCAGCTCAAAAGAAACAGCTAAACCAGTGTGTGTATGACTACATGGTCAGTGTTTTTGTTCTACAAGGCATTTGTCTGGGTGCATATATTCCTCAGTAGTCACAGCCAGCAGTTTAATCTCAGCTGGGTGTTTAAATGAGACGTCTCCAAAGTGATAAAATTTTGTCCCATTCATCTCTTGTAGGTAGAAGAGTTGCAATAATCTAATTATAAAGTTACTTATCAAGTACCTTAAATATTTACAGGACAAAACCCACACCTAAACTATTCTAAAGAAAGTGTTACTTTTGCCAATTTCACAGCCAGACCAGACACAAGAAAGAGGAAGTAGGGTAAGGAATATGCCAGACTAATTATTTCACTACAGTGGATCTCTCCCCACTTACTCACCACCCTATTCTCCCCACCTCCCCACCAGCAGCTGTACCTCTTGCAAAACCTCATTGGCCAAAAACCGTCTGTCTCCTTCCTCCACCTGGGGGTTTGTTATTGATGTCACATGGCCAAGGTCACCTGAGACAAGGAATGAGCAACTGATGGAGCAAACTGATGTAGATCTCCTCCACCAATAAAAGCCTGCATTTTATATGCACCAGAGTAATCAGGAAATACCGAGTAAGACAGCAAAAGCTTTCTCCTCCTCAGGAATCTGGGCTTGGAAACAAGCACATGAGCCTTCTAGAACTTGTCATCTTAGAGGAATTACTTCTGCCAAGTAGCTGAGGCATTCAGGACTACACCTCAGTTTTGTATTCAAGTCTCTTCAGCCAGCAGGACAGAGCAACATCAAACAGTAATGAGCAGTCCTAATCTTAAGCTAGTTGTAAAGTGGGCTAAAACCTACCAATTTTATACACCACACCAGAAGAGAATTCATCTTCACTGTCACTCTCTTCCTGCCCAGCAGGGCTCGCAACTGTCAGCTTGTGACAGATGAAGATATTACCTGCAAGACAGTGATGTTTAGCAATAGTGCAGTATCAGTAACCAGACTGCAGCAGCCTTACAACTCTGTAGGAATCCCACGTGTCAAGCTAGTTAAGCTTTGCAGCCAGAGAAATTCTGCACATGCTTGCCACCCATTAATCTGCTTTCTGCCCAGCTCACATATTCAGCAACACAGCTGACAGAAGACAGTTGTATCTTGTGCATAAAATATCCCAGTATAATTGACTTTGCTGCCACTCTCTCTGCCCCCCAAGCTAGAAGCATCACACCAGCAGGAAAGAGGATCTCTGCTATAAGGACATAACTATGTGGCTGTGAGTGGGGGACCACTGCCCTGGAGGTGCCCATCCTCAGCTGCGGAGAGGAGAGCTTGTTACTATTTTTTCAGGAACGTAATCCTTCAAGGTAGCTACAATAAAATATTCACTTCTCACTCCACCTCTCACGTGCAAAGGTCAATTGTTGAGCAACACAACAGCAGCAAATAAGGAAGTCCCTGTCTTCATTACCAGCCCTGCTTGCTTCATCAGTATGAAAGCGATTCCCATGAGCCAGGATTATGAAGATCATGAGACAGAAGTAAAATGCTGCCAATTATCAGAAAAGGCTGTTTTAGAGTAGCAGGAGTGCCAGGATTAAAAAAAACACAACAAACAAACTCACTCTTCTGGGTTCACCTTTTAGGGCAAGATCCTCTTTCCTTTGAAGTACTATAATAGGTCCAGTCAGAAGGACAGGTCCTGCCCCTGGAGGGTCAATTGGAGGGCCCTCCACAAATGAGGAGAGGACTATACTTACTAGGTTTGATATCCAGGTGTGCGAGGCCAGAGTTGTGGATGTATTTTAGCCCCATAGAGACTTGTAACAGTATTTCCTTCAGCTCTGCTTCTGGGAAATACTGACCAAGCTTTGCATTTTCCAGCAGCGCATCTTGGAGACTCCCACCTAGGTGAAGACAGCCACTCTGAGACATGACAAAGGTTTTATGGAGCAGCATGTTTGCAATATCTTAGAAGAAAAACTATTTCCCAGAGCACTTGTAGGCTTGCTAGTGACAAACCCCAACCAGACCAGTTACATATGCTCTAGTGATCAAACTTGGGCATCGCCATTTGGCTTCAGCTAATCCATTGCCTTGGAGTGCCCTGCCTCCTGCCTGCCAAGGATTGAGCAACTGCAGTTCTACCTACAGCACCAGAAGAGCTGACCTGGTAGTGATGCTGATGCTGCAGCAAGTGAACAGCAGAAGAGTTTATTTTTGTGATGCTTATGGGCAGAAAGCAGGTATATGAATGGTGGAGCCAGGAAATTAGGCTCCCACTACCAGATTTTTGATTGAAGAATGTTACATTTGACACAGCAATGAAGTTTTGTGAGTCTCCATTAAGGCACTCTGGCTATTTCAGGACTAGCAAATACCTGCAGCTGTTGAACCTTTTCTTCTAGCCAGGAGGCAAGGTGCCTTCATCCCAGCCAGGCAGACGCTCTTCAAATCACTACTCCCCTTACTTAAGAAGGGTTTGCTTTCAAGATACAGGGTGCTTAAGTTAGCTGCTCCTTAGTCACTCACACCAGGTTTCACCTGGACAATCCCAGACACAGCTCTAAGCATCAGCTTGGGGAATACTTTTCCAGACCAGCCAACACAGAGGAACCATTTTAAAATCCCACAAATTAGAGGCTATTCAGTACTTTTAAGACATTGGCACCATTCAGAACTTTGTCTAACTGCTGGGAGCCCTTACTGGATTCTCTATGAAACTACAGCCCCAATGCTGTTTGTTTTGCTGTAAGCTAAAACCTCCCATATTTAACTACAAAAGGTAGCCGAGATCTCAACCTTTACCACAGCTCTTACCATTGCAGTGTTCATTTTGAATAATCATGTGACCATCCTCTGCCCACGCCGAGTAGTAGCGCACAACATGGGGATGGTGTCCAAGGACAGCGTGAGCATAAACCTCACGCAGTGCCAGCTGCCTAGAGAAGCATGCACAGAAAAAACAGTGGTGACAAAGTGCCAGGGTCCTGCTTGGGACCATGAGAGGAACCCTGGTTTGCAGCCCAGCTTGAGAAAGGGAAAGAAGAGGTGTTTAGGACTCTCTTGGGTTTTGGCAGATGGACTGGCTCTCACTGTTGCTAAAGCAAAACCTGCCCCTTCCCTTGAAAGAACGTTGAGGAAAACCACATCCATCTTGCTGAGCAGCTGTCAAAAAATAATTACTAGGAAAGTCTTTTGTTAAAAGAGGCAAAGGCAGCTTCAAAGACTTCACTTCAGCATGCAGGATGATGTTAGCTGGTCAGTAGATATGTGAGCAGTGCTGGCCATACAGCAGGGCAGGGACATACCACAAAATAACTATTTGACAGTTATTATTTTAAAGAAATTGGCTGCATGGACCTCAGGAATTCAGGTAAGCTGTCATCTCACTTTGCAATGGATGTGGCTTCTGTCTTTTCTCAGACATTTATAGCCAATCATCCTAAAGCAGTAACCTCCCCCACTATCCCAGCTGTTACCTGGGAGTGCAACAACAGCCAGTTTTCACCCATGCCACCCCTCAGATACCTTTAGATCCACACTCCCTCCTTCCCCATCACACCTCCCAGGAACATGCCCATCATTTCAACTGGCACTTTCCTGCTAGTACACTCACTCATCTGAGGATCCTGCCAGAGGCCTCTTGGAGCGTTTGATGGCATAAACACATCCATCAAGGCGCTTGATGCACTTGTAGACAGAGCCAAACTCCCCCACGCCAATTTTTTCTATTTCCAGGAACTCCTTCTGGTAGCGGGAAATCATATTGCTCTCTTTCAGAGGGTATCTCTACAGGTCAGAAAAACAGCAAAGACACAAATATGAGTTGAGAGACTCTCATAATATCTGTCATATTTTAGAGCTGTGTAGCACTTGCCTTCACAGAGCACCCCTGTTGCTCCCTCTCCTGTTCTGGATGTTCATCCAGGCATGCATGCAGTGTGCTGCCAGTTCTTCTTGAAACACTACCTCCCACTTAGATATATAGAGTTTTTTCTGACCACCTAGCAAAGGCCATCTTAGCCTGATTATTTTTAAATCATTATTTGCTAGTCAGAGGTAGAAATTGCAGCTGAGAAGAACAGCAGTCTAGTTGGTGGTATGTGGCTAAGCCTCCTTGGGTTAACACCATTGCATCTCCTTTCGGCAGCGCTGCCCATTCCTAGATCTATGGCTGATGGATTCAGTCAGGGACGAACAGCAGGCAGCAACAAAATACTTGTGTTCTGCCAGCTACTGCAGACTCCAGAGGACCTGTTACCAACCTTGGTAAGTAGAAGTCCAGTACCTCTGAATCAGCCAGACTCATATACTGAACTTGTGTTTAAGTAAGAGCTACCACTTATTTTGAGCTCAGGAGAGAAGCTTGGTGCATTGGCTTAATATGGCCCCAGCTATGTAAGAGCCGCTTTACTCTGGCAGCGAAGGTTGCCCGCAGTGAGGACATTCTGTATCAGCACAGGCTCCTGTCAGGTTTGAAGCACCAGCTGTTGACTAACAGCAGATTAGCAGGTCTCAGTGTATCTGTTTGTATTCCCACAGATTTCTCACCAGGAGCCACTTTTCCACAGAGGGCTGAAAGCCTGCAGAACAGCTGGAACATGGCTATTGCTACAGTAATGGTCACTAGGAAAATGGGAGCTGCTGGTGCTGCTTGTCAACTGGTGTCTACTGGTAGGGGAGGCAAGTAAAGAAGAGATAAGCAGTGGAGCATGAAGTGAACAACAAGAGAGCAGACTAAGTGATTTTTTTTTTTTCTCCTCCATCCTCTTGCATCCCTTACAGCAACAGTGGCTCATGTTGCACAGTGGTTTCCACAGAAAGCACTGCTGTGATTGCCGTGGTATATGACTTTAAAGAGTGACAGTAAAGAGTTGGTCCTCACAGCCAGTAAGATGTGGCCCATATGAAACAGCAGCCTGTCACAAAAGGTTGTATTTCCTAAGGTAGATATATTTTACAGTATCTTTAATAGCTCAAGGAGTAAAGATACCTGCAAGAACACATTTTTAATCTATATTACATGCTCAATCTAATCAGCACACGAGCAGAAAAACATTTCAGTAAGTCACAAGTTACTAGAGGCTTTCTTCTAAGGAAAATATTACCATAGCCCAGAATGTCACCTGGTAGCAGATTTACTCTGCCGCTAGTTTTTCCATGGAGATTAGTTCTTCTGCAATACCAGTCTTCTCAGCTAGAGGGTACCATTATTCTTCCAATAAGCCTTTTTATTTCACCATTACAATAAACGATTCCACCTACTTGCACAAGACAAGATGCTTTCTTCAAGGCGCTGCTCAGAAAAATTGAGGTTTTTTTTAACCTCATCTGAACATAGGTATTTAGTTCAGACGTGGCTTGCTTTCCAGAAACCAGGCAAATGAGTAGCTCCACCCCAGATAAAACTAGGGAGAAGGAAGAAAGCTGTGGGACATGGGTTCCTACACCAGACACCCAGTTCTGCCAGTGCAGCCAGGAGCACATGAGACCTCGCACCCTGCACTGCACAGCCAGGCCAACACTCCCCACCGCTGACATCTGCCAGCAAAGCACAGACATCAGCAACAGCAAGAGGACTTGGCTTTGAGTTGTAAGACAATGTTTGCTATCCTGCAACTACATAAGATGTGGTGGGGCCTTCCTTGGACCCCAGGGCACACAGACACCCCTCAGCTGGACATTTTCCTACTGACAGAGTACAGAATTTGCTGCCTTACTTCAGAAGTTTGCCATTAAGACTACTGCAACTGAAACTGCCCCCAATACTTATCCACATCAGAGCTGTTCAGATCAGTCTTTGTGGTTTTGCAGTGCAGGTCCATATATTATTTGCAACATAAAAGCCATGTTCCATTCACATACAAAGATGCTTCATACGCCGATTCATAGGAACAGCAATACACCTGCTTTTTTGAACCACAAAGGTACAGTTGCTACTTCTGCTAACTCAATAATATAGTAATACAGTTCCCCCTGAGGAACGCAAATTATATTATATTTCCTAAAAAGACCTCCTGACCAAAATTAATGGGTCTTCAGATTATTTGTCAGTGTTTCAGATCTACTTTAGTGCAAGTTTCCTTTAGAGATGGGAATAATTTTTGAGTCTCTTGTCCCAAAAAATGTTAACATGAAACATTCAGCTTGGAATTATTCTGCTATAGGTATTGATCCCCTCATGATGCCATGATTTACATTCTAGTGACAAAATACATTTCATGAAGCACCAAATCTTTACAAGCATCTCATCCTCTCTGTGGACAGAAATACACAGACACTCACCTGTGTAAGCAGCTCATGTTTCATCTGGCTTCTTGGATCAGGATTGCTCCTATAACAGAAGTTTAGAAAAGTCTGGATGTATACTTTCTGTGCAGCAATCAAACTCAGATTTAACATTGAAATATTTTTAACTCCAAACCTTGCTTCACAGTTTAATTAAAGACTTGTTTTTGAGTGTTAATACACAGCAAGTTTCTAGTTCAGTTCTATAAAGAGTGTAGTCCCAGGCTAGGAATTTTTGTTCATTTGTTTATAAAGCCTCCACATACCAACTTCAGTGCTGTCCACAGGACAGAGCAGCATTTTTCAGGGGCATCATTCTCCTAGCCACCTTATGACCTTGCAGAACAAGCTCCCGGTGAAGGGGAGAACTGCCCCACTGCTTTCAAGAGGGAGACCCAGCTGAGCATCTGTTACAGCTAAGGCTATGAAAGAAGCTGAACATTGCAGAGAACAGGTATTTGATTAAGTCTGTGCCTTGGTTAACCCAGACCAGATCCACAACTTTTGCAGGTCAGCAGTAGCCTACACTCATCTTAAAAGCTGTATTACATGCAAACATGCACATCATTTCCTCCGAGTTGTGAGTATTTACGTAACTGAATCAAGCTGCACTCTACCCAAGGTCAAGAAAGAAAGAGGTACAATTTTCTCCTATGGCCATAGCATTGAGGTTAGATGTTGATCCTCCACTTATATCTCTGAACAAAGGAAATGACTTATTTTATCTTTCTATTACCTTCACGTATCTGCTAATGTTTGCTCTGCACCAATGAAAACTACAAAAGTGAATGATTCATTGTTACCAAATAAGTCCAGGTACTAAACATCTCCATTACTTATCTCCTCTCCACCTGTTATTTAAGAGTCACTCACAGCTCTTCTCTGGTCTTCCGCTTGCCATTAGGAAGAAAGAGCATTTGTCGATACGACTCTGGTGTAAAGGGATTAATGTTGACATGAGCAGCTTTGGTAGAGTCATCCGAGTCAGCACCAGGAGTAAATCTCAGATGTTGGAAGCCTTTGGGTGGGATCTTTGTCCCAAATGAAGGAAAGGCTGTCTTTGACAACAGGCTCTGTATTGAGGAAAAAAATAATCTGTCAGATAAGCCAACAAAATGTTTTTGTTGCTGCTATGTCAGAAGATCTCTGCTCTCTGCAAATCAAGGATAACTCTGCTCCCTTCCTCAGGATAGCTAAATCATTAAAACCTGCACGCCTAATTTAGTCATTACAGTTTTCTTCTCCTTACACAAATTACATTCTTCACTAAGCCCTTTCAGATTATTTCCCGCTCACTTAGATGAAGCCTGCAGAGCCATTTTGGCAAGCACAGTCCTCAAGAGGAGCCAGCTGCTCATCTTTTCCACCTACAGAGACACAGAAATTGCATCATATGTTACAATAATGCAGAAGACACAGCTCTGTGGGGCCTGGACTATTGCATCAACTTGGTCAGGACAGGTTTGTCAGAAAGATGAGGTACAACATCACCAGATTTCTCTTTCTGTTACCCAGCAAAAAGCAGCATTAGAATAGGGGAAGCTGGTAGAAATATTTTTATATGGCTACTGGCAAAGTGACCAGAAAAGAGTGAGGAGAAAATTTAAAGTTTCAGATATTAAGTTCAGAAGGAACCTCTGCATCTTCTCATCCAGCTTCCCACAGAAGACAGGCCATTGGTTTCACCCAGCAGCCCAAAACCTTGGGCTGAGTAAAGCCTAACTTCAGAGAAGCACCTAGTTTTGTTCTGAAGACAGAAAACATCTACTTAACTTTCCATGATGATTGGTAATTCTTTGTTAACAGCTTTTTGAAATAAATGTATTTTCTCAGTTTGAATTTAACTTATTTCAGCTTCAAGGGAGTGGTGTAAGGTCCAAAGGGGGTTTTAACATATCTCTTAAAAGCCCTTCAAGAACCCAGAACTTTTTCTGCCATGTTTTTGATCCAACAGTGGTCTCACTCTTGGGAGTAGAGACATGGCTCCAGGATCATATCTAGGAGTTCCTCCCTTCTCTCATTGAAAGTTTTTGGAGACAAAAATAATCTGGAGTTGCTTGCAGTATCCTGCATCCACTGAATTGATGCTGTACTCATGGATATAGAGGGATGTCCCAGAAGTGGCTATACCACACTTGGAAGTTCAGCAGCTTGTTTACTATGACCCTGAAAGTGCTTCACAATCACCATCTCAAGCTCTGACCTGCATTCCCTTGTTCTTAGATGGAAGTTCTGCACATGGATGTATTAAAAGCAGTATATGTCCAAGCCCAATCTGCCCAGCAGCCTAGAAGCTCAGTAGGCTTATGGCTATGTTCTAGTCTAGCCACAAGTCAAGAAAAGGATCTAAACCACCATTGCCTACATGGTGTTTTCCAATTCTGCTCTACTAGGGCTCTATTTTGTAATCAAGCACACTTGGCTCCTGTAACATCATCTGAGCGCAGCTGCTGCCATACAGCACAAGCAAGGCAGCTACCACAACTGGCTCTAGCAATCTTCACCAGGATTGTTTATGTCTACAAAATACCATCATCTTCCTCCTATGCCATGCATCCCAGCTGGGGCTCCAGTGCTCATCTGTCCACAATTGGATGTGACTCTACTCTGTTACACTTTTTCTCCCAACTTCAAGTGTTCCAAGATCAATGCTCCCAACCATGTTTATAAGCAGATGTATGCCCTTTAGGCCCCACCTTTTGCAGCATGCTTGGAAACCAAGACCTTTCTCCCAGAAGACAGCAAGGGGAAAAAAACCTGTTGATTTAGCGCAGTTGCTGCTTATAGGCTACAAGGTGAAAACCCACAGCCAACATGTCATCTACACAACAGCACACACCTAAAGCACCCTGCACTACCAGTAGGCCATCTAGTCTGGAAGAAATTCTAGACCTCTCACCTATTTTGTTATGAGATTCGGGGAGATTTCTTATAGAGGCTCATTGGGAATCCAATCCCCTGGAGAGCAGCAGGCCATTCATCAGTAACTATGACCACATAGTTGGTCATATTTAGCCATAAGACCACACTTCTCTCCATATAATCGGGTTTCTGCAGGAGGACAGAAGTCAGCTCAGAGTACTAAAGGGATTGATCATCTGCGTACCACTTAAGCAAAGGAGCAACCAGTCTATCAATAGGGGAGGGATATCGAGAGAGGCCTGAAAGAGCTACGTATCATTGCAAGTCTTGAATGCCAGAAACCAGTGCACACAAAAGGCATTCTCTAGGAACAGAGAAGCTGACTCCAAATCTCCACTTGTGCTTACAGGAGACAAAAAAAGCTTTTATTATATCCTATACAATAAGTTTCACAGAAAATAAGGGCTGGGACCATTCTCCCAAGAAACTAGCTTAGTAGATAAGTCACATTTTAGGACGTTAACAGAGGAAGACAGGCTAACCTTCCTCCCCAAGCACACATTGATTTGTTACCCCTTCTGCAGCACATTTGCTGCTCTGAGACCAAAGCATTGCTCTCCCCAAATTAATTGGGTAGCTCCATTTCATGCTAAAAGAGAATCAGCATCACCAGACAACAAGCTGGTTGGAGGTATCCAGACTTGCCAGACAAAGTATACCCCAGACATAACACCATTTTCAACTTTTCCTTTAAAGGGAAAATCCACTTGCATCAAAAAAGTGTGCTGAACAGAGCAGGCAGGACAGCTGTCTGTCTCCAAGCTCCCCTGGAGACAACAAACCCCTTAAAAAGAGATGCATTTATCCCTCTGGGAGCACAGGGCAGACTTCCTTCAGAGATTACACAGATGTCTTACAGATGTTTCATCTCCTAAGCATACAAGGGCAGCCAAAGCACATGGTTAATAGTTTTTATTTTAAGTCAGACTGACCCAATGCCAACTATTATGGTTTTAACAACAACCTAGAAAGACTCAAGACACTTTACTCCCACACAGGTTTCTATTCAAACTCACAGAATAAACCTTCCATAGCCAAGAAGTTCATGGTCCAGCTTTTGAAGGAAAGAGTAGACGCTAACAACAGAAACATTAAAAAAAATGCTTTCCACAGAGCTAACAACACACCCTCTCACCACGCATGCAGCGATGCCCCAGACCCTGCCTGCTCAGACACAGAGCTGATACATGCCCTTACCTTTGGGGTGTATGGGGTGTCACACAGCTGTAGCTTTTTCCAGGTGATGTGCAATGGTGTCTCAGCATTAGCCCGGCTCTTACTTACAGCTGGGGAAGACTTCAGGGAAGGACTCATCCAGGCTTTTGTCCTGCTTAGGAAGGTCTCACTAAGCTCTCTCTGAGGGGTTGCTGGCAGAGGACTGCTCTCTTGCCACTTCTGGAACTCATAGCTCCTGGCAGAGCTCGAGCTCGGGGTGTCCTCTTCATTTATGCTTCTGTCTTCGCTCTCTTCACCAGAGCTGGAAAAATCCAGTCGCTGAACAAAGTAATCGCTGTTGTCCCAATCATCCATTTCACCATATAAAATGGAACAGGTAGCGCTGATACTGGCCTGCTTTGTCAGGGGGAGAAGGGCAGAGAGAGAGGAAGATAGCATTATTTATTCAGCCTCTGCCGTGTCTTATCAAAGGCATTAGTTCTGCTCTCCACATACACTCCTCCACCACAATCCTACATACACAGAAACCTTGGTCACTCAGAGATGTCATTTGATGGTATTAGTTAAAGAAGAGTAACAGAATTAGCAAATACTAATCCATTCAGTTACTATTCATGTAACAACAAAAGATTCTGCTTTTCACCTGGTTGATGCAAGTCAGAAACAACTCAGAAGTCACTCCCTTCCCTAGTAAGCCTCCAAGGTAACTTCTCCACCCACCCACTACTCTCATCACACATAGAAACAGAGCTATCAAATCCTAAAGAACAGCACACACCAGCCCTCCTCTCATTCTTTTCTACCTTAAATTTCTCAACCAGAGGAGAAAAAAACCAACCCCATGCTACATACAGCTGTAAAAGCAGAGGGTACCCCAAGCAGTTACCAGATGCCCTACAGAGAAACCTTTTCCTGCCCTGGCATATTTATAATCGCTCCACACACCTGGCCCATTGCTAACAGGAGACACCTGGAGCTCAGCTCAGCTTTCCTGTCCCTAGGAAAGTTGATGGCTGAGGGGTTTTGCTGTGGGTGTGGATTTGCTGTGCCTGCAACCATCTGCAGAAAGCCAGGGCTCCCTCTGAGTCATCTCCTTGCTTCTGCATGCTCTTCCCTCCTCCGGCTTCCCAGGGCCCACAGGGAGGTGATGTTTGCTGACAGCCAGTCTGCTGCATGTTAAACCCACCAGAGATGCAGTCTTTGTGGGCTTTACTTGTAGAAATGATGAGCCTTGTGGTGATGGGGCCTTGTGCTTCCTTCCTTTAACTCTGAATTATCCTTTCCTGCATTTAGATGTGTATAAGTTTGGACAAGCATTGCAGCCTGTGTGGTGAGGTTAGTAGCCTAATTTACAACATGCTAGATCAGGAGAGACTTAGGGACCGTAACACAGGTCTTTTGGGTTCCCATCTTGAGGTTTCAAGGGAGGAGGGAGAAGCTCGCTGTGTGGGTGAAGGTCACTCTGCCACCCACCAGGAGCAGGTCGATGCCTCATCTTGCTGCACCTCTCTGTAAAAAACGGGGATCTTCCTGTGCCTTTGTGAGCCTGCATTTCAAATTGTGACCAGAGCGAGCTTTAAGTAACTGTGAACAAGGTTACAGCAGCATTTTTTCTTGGTGTCGAGGAGAGCTGCTAGAAGAACTTGAAGAAAATGGAAGTGGCCACAGCCCAGAGCAGATGGGGGTTTGTCAGGACCGACATGTGCTTTCCCATGCACATGTCGAGGGGAATTCCCACCAGAAAATCAAGGGACGTGTCCATCTGAGGTCACTCAGCCCTCCTAGCCTGGTCTTAGAATGAAGAGTGCAGCCATACGGGTCTCTGAAGTTGCCTGTTTAGACTGTGAGTAGCAATTAATTTGTGACAGGTCACCAAAGCTGTATCAGGAGAACATGCCAGCAACTCAGTACTGGATTCACTGCTGCATCTGGTCCAGAGGTTGTGGCATTTTTTCCAGGCATGGAGCCTGTTGCTGCTGTGCAGAGCTCGTTCTCCTGCCGGGCAGCTGCGGCGTCTCCCTGTGCCGTACCTTGAGCAAGGTCCAAAAGCCTGGGAGTCCTGCACTGGCTGCTTTTTGCTATGAAAAGCTGTCTCTGAGATCCTCTGAGATCCTATGACAGGACCACTTTAGTACTGCTGTGATCTGACTGTATTAATCAGATGTTTGGTACTCAAAGCCTTGGATAGGAATATTTTATTTTAAAACTGAAGAAATAATGCTTTGAGCCCCCATAACTGCGTTCTGATTAATAACCCAGCAATGAAACTCCTTCAGAACACAGTTTTCAATCCCATTTGAAATATTTTTATTTTTTGTTTCCCCTCAGGGTTTATAAGCAGTCTCCATTCCATTTTTCTAGGGAGGAATGAGATATGTAAAGGAGAAAAGTTGGACTTGCTGTGTAAAGAAGGCCCAACTTGTTCATCTTGCACCTTCTAAGTAAAAGCCACCACATTTTCACTTCATATTTTTCCTGAAGGGCTACTCAAAGATCTGACAACAATTATCTTCGCCCTGAGTTAGAGGGAAATTGTGTTCATTTTCTTTTGAAAGAGAGCTTTTTCTCCTAAAAGGGTCATACTCTTTCCTGACCTACGTCTTTTTGATTTTGATGAAATAATAAAGTAGAAAATGTGACTTTTGGTTTTTGCACATACTTAACAGATGTTGTGCCCTCAGAAGGCCCAGTTTGCTGGCCCAAGTAGCGTAAATAGCTCTGGTGTCACCAAGTCCCTTGTCCCACAAGGGTTTTTTCACCAAAAGCAGAGAGCTCAGAGGGTGATGTTGTTTCTTGTATCTCAGAGCGAGCGCTGACAGCCTCTGCTCCCTGTCTCTGGCTGCTCTCCCCACTGCATCCCCTCCTTCACGCTGGCCTTACACTGCTGTGACCACCCAGCAAAAGGGACCAGGACTGGCTCTGCACCACAAAGACCCCATGCGGGTGGCGGAGGAATTTTTATTTGGGATTTGTTTCCCCTGTCTGGACTGCTGGGAGACAGACTGACATTTGTGCCAGCACCACTGTGGGGATGAAGGAGAGACACGAGCTGTCACTTCAGCAGCACCGATGCGCAAAAAATACTCATTGAAATGAAACTTGGCACCGTCTATATGGTTAAAGCCAGGCATGTGGCAAGTATTTGCAGAATCTGGCTTTTCTTTATACAGTAACAAAATATTGTGCAACGTTTGTTTCTTTTTTTTTTTCTTTACCAGTCACCTTCCATGAAAAACTCCATCTGCTAAATACCACCTACTGCGGTTTATAGCTCTGCAAAGTAAACTTGTGTATGGGCTCTGTGAAACAAAATGCCCACTCGATGTTAAAGCTGTCTGAAATGAAGCTCACAGCAGGTTTTTTTCTCACAAAAAAAACCCAAACCCCACTGCTGAGGAAACTGGATGATGGGTTTCTTAACGGTGTATTCAACACTCAGAGCTGCTCAACAGGAAAAAAGTTAGACAATTAGGGCTTTTATGGCAATATCTTCCCTTTAATTGTGGCCTGCCTAATTGGGTAATCTAATTAATCAGAAAGTTCTAGGGAACCGCGTTAAACCTAATGACACTTAATGGTATTGGTGGTGGTGTACTGAGGATGGTAATTACACAGAAATTGGCTGCCTGTGGATGCCTTGGTTGTGCTCACGTCTCCATCCTTCAGTCTCAAGCTGATTCTGCCTGTTTCTCTGAAAACTGTTTTTCAGCACATATACATACATACATATATATATATATATGTATTCACCAGTATATACTGGACCAGTATCACTGACTCCCAGACCTGTGGCTATCACCTTCCACCGCAGCAATTTAGGGATACAGGAGATTACCCCATTCCAGGCCCTGAGGCTCTCTCTGCTCAACTCCCTGTGCTCTCCCAGTCGGATGTGCCCGACAGGGCTTCTCTTTCTGGCTCCTGCTCAAAAGGGCAGCTGAGTTATATTGGGGTGGCAGCCAGGGGG
>NW_010174793.1:1760-7785 GCF_000695765.1 Mesitornis unicolor | reverse complement strand
CTTTCCCTTTCCCTTTCCCTTTCCCTCCCTTCCTTTCCTCTCTTCCTCTCTTTTCTTCTTTCCTCTCTTCCTTTCCTCTCTTCCTTTCCTCTCTTTCTCTCTTTCTTTCTCTCTCTGAGCAGATGTATGTGTGGAGGTTATTATTCTGAAACATCAGAATCACAAATTATCCATGTCCTCAGAGTTATTAATAACTCTGATGCACTTTTGCATTTACAAAGAGCTGAGCTCACTGATTAGGGTTGCTATTTTGTTTTACATTTTGAGACTTTTTTTTAAAGGGAAAAAGTTTTCAATTTTCCTGCAACTTTTCAAACAAATAGAAAATCACTACGTTCAACCTTCTATTGAAAACTTGTTGGTAAATTGCCAATAGTGGCATAATCAATAACCTCTGCAACTGCTAATCTTGAACCAAACAATCTGTACGTTAATGACGATGCTGCTGATGGCATTTATTTCATTGACCAATAACTTCTCTCCCTGGTGATATAATTTTGAGCTCTAGAATTTTGTTTTCCTTCTTTAAAAAAGCTATAACAAGGCAGAAAGTGTATAATAGTAGGTCGTGTAATTTTTAACTTATATGGTAAACAGAATTTGTAGTGAAAAAAATCTTTTGTTGAGATGATCTTTATACAATAGCTTTATTACAAAGTTAGGAATTGAATTAAATATTCCTTTTGTTGAAATATGATCAACACATTGAAATAGAAGCGACATTAACAGGAACTAATGCTCTTAACAATATAAACAATTTAAACAGTAAATAAGTCTTTCAATACATATCAGCAATATTAGACAACATTAAGTTAATTTGGAAAAGGGAGGATCTAGCAGTTTTTTGTCATTCCTGAATGGTATAACTGCATGCTAGCTTGGGGACAAATTAATCTCATTCACAAGAATAGTATTTTGCTAACATATTTGCTTTTTGTAAATACTTTTCAACAGAGAACCCCACAATGGAAAAATTATGTTTCATTCATATGTCTGAGTAGATATAAAGGCAGATATGGTTTGCTTGTAACCAGTAGACAGTGACTGCTTGAATGCCAAAGGCAAATGCAACTATTCTCTTGTACATGAAATTATGAGATTATGTTTTTATATATGAAGTAATATCTTCGAGGCTGATTAAGGTAAAAGAAAATATCACTTTCTTTATCAAAAGAAAGACTGTGTGGAAAAGACCTAAGGAGAAAAAGTGCAAGATGACACCTGCAAGATGTCTGCCTTTTTGTTCTTTCTCTATGATTATATTAACATTTCTATAAGAAAATGAATGTAAAATGTTCTTTAGCAAAACTGAGGAACTACAGTTGCTTTCTCCTAACACATCTGCAAACTAATAAAATGTATTAAGCACGTTTAGGCTTATATAAATACAAGAGAACATTATATATATACATACATATACACATTATATATCTGCACATGTGTCTGAAGCAATGCCTACTGCACATGTTAGCATGCTAATATCTACAAGTTTGGGTGCATGAGAAAGGCAGTAAGATATGGAAGAATATGTAAGATAAAAGAGAACACTGCAATATGAAAGGCAGAATTAGGATAGAAGCATGTAACAACTACATTATTTTAGCAGTGGGAAAAAGCAGTGTGAATAATATATTGGAATATTTTAAAAATATCTTTAGGCTTTCTTTAGAAAGGCTTTTGAGATTTGAGCAAGAAAAATATTTCTTTGTATGATCTTATTAACTCCTCTCTTCTTGGCCTGAAATCTGCAATTATTAAAAACAATAACATTAAAATAAAGGTTATGTTCAGCTTTGGGTTTATAATCATGAATTGGAAGATTAATAAAACTAAACAAACTATATTACAAAACATTAAATTCAATCTAGGGAGTTTAGACATAAATAAGATTTCATATAAACTGTAAATAGTTTGGATTTTAGTCTATTCAGCAAAATTTGTAAGTTACAGGGTTACTATGTGGGCTGAGACTAAGAACAAAGCAAATGGTTCCGTTTCAATAGGAAATATAATAAAACCTCTTTATCTAAAAGTCATCAGGGACAAGCACTCAATACAAGTTAGCAAGCAGGAACTGATAAGATAACATTTATATGAGGTCAGAAGTCAAATGCCAGTCAAAGGCTTTTAACCTCTTGGGTTATGAACAGGAATAGCTAAAACACACAGATAGTTATTTATAGAATTTAAAAGATATCTGATCATTTTGAGCGAATGACAGGAAGATTTAATCAATTGGGATTTATAGTAGAGGAACTCCATAGTCATTAAAGTAAAATGTAAAGCTTTAGGCATATGATTCTTTTTTAAATTTGCCTTTCTGTCTCTCATAAATCTATAAATCAAAGCAGACAGGTGACCAAAACGATAAACATTGTCTTAAAATAGACCCATACTCAGTCAATATGTGGATTGATCTGTGCAATCCAAGACTTGTTTAATGATTCAATAGACTAAATATTTACATTCAACATACATAAAAGAACAATAACCATCCTCCTAATTGTGGTGTTAATGCCACTGGAGTTTTGTTTTGTTGCTTTTCTTCAAGTCCACTCAAGTAAAAAGGAATCCAAGTAAAAGGTTCCAGGATAAAGACGATGGCATTTCCCTTTATATTAAAAAAAAACAGGTTTTAACATTAAAAATACCTAATTTTAAGTGCTTAAATATCACAAGTAGATTTAGAAGATATTTAATTATACTTCTAATCTAGTCAGTGAGTAGTTATTTCTCCTTTTAATAGTTTTTATTTCCTCTTGTAGATTTACTCTCCAAATTTAGTAATTTGCCTACATTTACGTCCAAATGTGCATTTTGAAGGTAATACTAAAAAAATACCAAATAAAATATATCTGTCTTCCTAGAGAGAAACGGGCATTCATGGATGGCCTTTTTAGGCCTATGGTTTCTTTAAAGAGTTTACTATACACAAGGTGAACATTGTGCATTTAAAATTATTTTAAATATTTCTCAGAAGTATTTTAACACCAAATTCAAATGACACACCTTATTGACAATCTCTGTTCTGAACATCCATTTTCTTGGTGAAAGCTCACCAAGCAGAACAAGGGCTAACCTTTTTCATTCATTTAATGTTTAGTAAAAAAACAAGTAACCTTAATCAGCATGCTGATTGTATCGTCAGCTAACAAATAATTTACTAGTCTGCATTCCGTTAAAAGCTCATTAATTTTTCTCTTCTCCAATGGGAGCTTTAGTTTTTGAACTGCATGGTTTTGCTTCAAATTATAATTTATTCCATTTTTTGCAAAATGTTTTTCAAAGCACGGGTGAGAATTTCAGTATAATGAAATGTCACAAAAGACATGGGAAAATAGATCCCTGATTTTGATTTCTATTATAAATTCAACAACCTCGGGGGATGCATAGGGAAACTACTTTGCTAGATTCTAATCTAAGCAGTTTAACTTTGGTGAAACATCCCCATGTCATGGAGATGAAATGTCAGTGATGCATATGTTTTGAAGTTGAGGGAGGGATAACAGAACAGTGTTTTGTCCTATAAATTGGAAGTGATCACTTATGGGGGGGGGGAAGGAAAAATAAATCTCTTCTATTTTATTATTGTAAACAATAAACAAATAAGAAAATCTTTTGGGTTACAGAGTACAAAACTTCTTGCCTGTTCTAAATATAAGGGACTATAGTCAGGATGTTGTGGGGAGGGCTCATGGGGGAGGAAAAAGCTCAGATATTCTTCCTCAGCCTTGAATACTAAGCTACACATAATTGTTATATTTAATAAGTAAAATGCTAGAAAATGTCAGACCCTAAATTAACACACATCTTTGGATTGTTAATTGTGCTCATTGCAAATTTGGGTCATTTTGCATGAGTGACTCTAATGTAAGGATGAAATTGCCGTATAGCACAGTGGATTCTTGTTTCCCTGTGCTAATCCTGAAATCAGTGATTGTGTCAGGTGCAGTTCTGTATGCTCCAGCAGCTGGTTCATCCTCATCAATGCAAATAAGGCAACTCCTACAATCAAAGCGTTTTGAGTCTAAAGCCCGATTACTGAGGGCAGGCTAAAGCACTGCACGCACTTACTTTCAAATCACACTAACAGACAAGCCAACTCCAATGTCCCTCTGGTTCAAAATCAGTCTTTTGCCAAACAAAACAAAACAAAACAACAGGAAGATCCATCAGTCTGAGGGTGTACAAAATGTAGGAAGGTCTTTGTGGTTGATGGTAAAAAAAAATTAAAAATAACCCCCGAACTTGAACAAAAGTCTGCACTAGCAATAATTAAAGTAATATTTCAAAACTTATGAAGAAGATGGGCAGCCAATGGTTATATGTAAAGCATGGGCTGTTTCTTTTCTAAAAGACATTTCCTAAGGGCTATTTCAAAGTGTCCATTCATTTCCATGGGCACATCCACAGCGGGGAAAACATGGGCAAAATGCAGGTGATGTCCTTGGGCCAGCCTGTCCCTCAGACTCTGCCCCACAACGGCCAGGCTTGACTCCGTGCCCCTCCCCCGCTCTTTAGGGCTCTTCCCCATTGCCTTCTCCAGCAGGAGGGGTTGCTTGACCATGGAGGAGACAGGCCAATTATTATCTCTTCAAGCCAACTGTTATCTCTTCTCCCACCTGACCAGCTGGTTTGGCTCTGAAGTGGGATGCCCTTCTGCCCCACCCTCCCCCCAGAGTTGTGCATGTATGTTTGTGTGAGCAGGTGTGTGTGTGTGGGCTCTACCTGTGGGTATTGTACATGTTCGACTCACACCAGTGCTGCAGTCCTCTACCATGGTTTTCAATGAATCTGTCTCAATTTCATGCAACCACTCTGGCTGCATCTTGGAGGCAGTTTCTAATTTACCTTTTGAATGTCTATCTGAATAAAGAGACAGGCTTGTGGTGTCCTTCACCCACCCACTCATTTCTTCCTCCCACCTCTCAGGAAAACCCCAGAGCAACACTCTTAGAAAATTTCCCCACTACCTGCCCCCAAACTTTGGGTATTGCCTTAATTGCATTTGCAGAAAGCCCCCAAATATAAACATGTTGCCTAAAAGTGATTAAGAGTGTGAGGAGAGATGTAAAAAACCAAAGACCCCATTCCTCAAACAATCAACGTATATAAATACAAAACAGGCTAATGTAAGGGAAATATTAGCCTTTGCAGTAGGATAGCACATATCCTCATATACAGGGCAAAGCTGCAACCCAGCAACTGACATGGTGCTGAAATTATGATGCAGATAAATTTTGGTTTTGCAAAGTGACTTTAGGTAGTGCAAACTGTGCCCCATCCCTCCTGTATTTCTAGAAATAAACACAGAGATAAGAATGCAGACATTTGTAGCTCAGGCCAGAACAAGGACTCCGAGTTAGCCATTGGGTGTAGCAGGTCGCTAACCATTTCCTCATGGATTATAGGGGCTTCGCTGTGCTTCCCATCCCTGTCTTCCCGCTCAGGGGGCTGGGTACCCAGAGTACTACTGGTTTTCCTACTAAAGACTGAGGCAAAGAAGGCATTAAGTACCTCAGCCTTTTCCTCATTCCTGGTCACTATGTTTCCCCCTGCATCTACTAAAGGGTGGAGACTCTCCTTAGTTCTCCTTTTGTTGCTAAAGTATTTATAGAAACCCTTTCTATTGTCTTTAACAGCACTAGCCAGATTAAGCTCTAGCTGGGCTTTGGCCCTTCTAATTTTCTCCCTGTGCAGCCTCACGGCAAAACCTTGTAGTCCTCCCGAGTTGCCTGCCCTTTCTTCCAAAGACCATAAACTCTCCTCTTTTTTTTTTTTGAGCTCCTGCCAGAGCTCTCTGTCCAGCCAGGCCGGTCTCCTTCCCCACCAGCTCATTTTCCGACACATGGGGACAGCCCGCTCTTGTGCCTTTTAGATTTCCTTCTTGAAGAGTGTCCAGCCTTCCTGGACTCCTTTGCCCTTCAGAACTGCCTCCCAAGGGACTCTGCCAACCAAGTCCCTAAACAGGCCAAAGTCTGCCTGCCAGAAGTCCAAGGTGGCAGTTCTGCTAGCCCCCCTCCTT
>NW_010174793.1:0-1643 GCF_000695765.1 Mesitornis unicolor | reverse complement strand
GCAGGGTGCCTCCCCTCATTGTTTCCTTCACCAGCTGTGTCAGGAAGTTGTCTTCCACACACTCCAGGAACCTCTGGGGCTGTTCCCTCTCTGCTGTGTTGTATTTCCAGTAGACATCTGGGAAGTTCAAGTCCCCCATGAGTACAAGGGGAAGTGAACGTGAGACTTCTCTTAGCTGCCTATGGAATATTTTCTCTCTGTCTTCATCCTGGTTGGGTGGTCTATTGTGGGGGACCTCAGCTGGACTGAGGCCCTTGGACAGGGTGACTTTGACCTTGAGAAGGTTCCAGTCTACCCTTGAGAGAATAAACAGGAACAAGAAGAGCCGCAAGATAAACAAGTGTGAGGAAAGTGCTGACAGCAAACTGAGGTGTACGTGTTCCTTTGGCGGAAATGCTGAGTTGTGATGAACTGTGAAAATATTATCCAACAAAAAAGAAACATAATAACTTTGAACCAATGAGAAGAAGACACATCTGGGGAAAGAGAGTATAAATAGATGAGGAAGAAAAACAATAAAGGCTTTTTGTGCTGCACCAACACTTGTTGTCTTGTCCCTTTGTCTGTCCTGACCGCGACAGTCTGTAACAAACTCCCACCATGATATCTGCCTTGTTGGCCTTTCCCTTCATTCTCATCCATAAACACTCGTCACCATTGTCACAATCATTGTCACTGTTACAGTTTTGGCCAACACAAGGTATTGAACTGAGAGCTTCTAAAATTAAACATTAGTCTTACAGTTAAAGCTAAAATGTCAGCCTCTGTGGTTAGAAGCCATACCAATCTCAATTTTCCTTGTGGGTCAAGCACAGAGAGGAATATATACCATAGTATGCGTAATAAAAGCTTAGCAAGACACAAGTTACAAGGCAACAGGAAAAAGACAGAATGATCTGGTTCTTATATTGCTTTCTGTATTCAAAGGTGCTAGCTCAGGGCTAACAAACAAATAAGGAACCTCCTAGCAGAGCTGATAGAGACAGATATGTAAAAGGGGATGTAATACTTGGTGCCAATGACTGCCTAAGAACCTATGTACATCAGTCCATTTTTTGGCCTGTCACAAAATATCAGCTCTGGACAAGACAAGAGATGCCAGAACATAATATCACTTTAGGTATACACCAGAATCTTCAGCATTTATAACTTCAGCTTTCTTCTGAATAGCTACCTTAGTTTGACAGCCATGACCCTTATATGCTCACACTTCAGTAGTTCACACAACTATTACCTTGTTCCAGGGCAGATTCTCTTGCATCTTGAATTTATCTTATTTGTATACCAAAATACTTTAGCTGACATTAATATAAAAATTGGAAAATTATCATATCATTTTAAAATGTCAACTCTGACTGTAGAGGCAATACTCAAGATACTCTGATAGTAAACAAAGAAGAATGATGGAGCTCCTATGAAGGAGCAATGTGCCAAATCAGAGCTATCAAATCAATTTAATTTCCCATTATTTCCTGATTTTCTGCTCCTTCATTGCACAGACAACTAGCTAGCATTTAAAGGAACATGGGAGAGTAGAGCTGGTTGTAACTTATTTATCCAAGTACTTGGATGTAGTAATGAGTTTGTTTTAAAATATTCAGATTATATAAAGGTTAGTTGAAGTTGACAGTAAATATTGAATA
>NW_010174792.1:352-608 GCF_000695765.1 Mesitornis unicolor | reverse complement strand
CCCCCGCATCACCCGACAGGGATTGGAGTCTTGCTGGGGACACCCACGAGGGACCCAACTGGGAAGTCCAAACTGGGATCCTACTGGGAATGCAACTGGGATCCTCCATGGGCACCCAAGTGCGAACCACCATGGGCACCCCAAACTGGGAACACCCATGGGAACTCAACTGAGATTCCTACTGGGAATCTCTGTGAGCACCGAACTGGAAACCACCATGGGCACCCAACTGGGAACCCCCATGAGCACCCAACTG
>NW_010174792.1:0-231 GCF_000695765.1 Mesitornis unicolor | reverse complement strand
CGTGCTGAGGGCCAGGGATGACCCAAAATGGGACCCTCAGACCTGGGAGCCCCCTAAACCCCAACCCGGACCCCAAAGGGGGGAACGCCCCCTAAAACCAGACCCCAAAGAGGGACACTCATCCCCCAAAACTAGGCCCCAAACTGGGACACTCTCCCCTTGAACTGGGATGGCAGAGCGGGTGCTCCTGTGGGTCAAAAGCAGCACCCCATGGGGGGGTAGGGGGTGCCA
>NW_010174791.1:0-6350 GCF_000695765.1 Mesitornis unicolor | reverse complement strand
ACCGAGCGATTCTGTGATTCTGTGATCTGAAGCAACTGAGAAGCTGCATTTCCAGTCAGTGTGATATGATGCTTCCAAAACCTCTCTCTTGATACATCTGAGAGAAGGCAGCTGAGGTTTGCCTGTCACACAGGTGCTTTCAGTTCATGCAGCCCAGTTTATTAAGGGAGCAGCCACAAGAGGGAAGAAAAGGCAATGCTATAACTCATGCCTTGGACTGCTGCTAAAAGGAGCCAATGTTACAGGGCAAGGAATTAAGAGGGATTTTTCTTGTGTTGTTTGGATCTCTGCTCTTGGACTTGGTTGTGTGAACTGATGAAAATTAAAGTTGAATAGGCCCCAGAAGTCAGCATAGGGTTTTGTTGTAGATGTCTCCTAGTCTTAAGAATGTATCAGCCTGGTTTTCTCCTTTCGCTTTAGAGGCTTCTGCCCTGTTTGGACCAGTATCTGTAGGTTTATTCGGACAACGAGGTCTCCTCACAGTCTTGGAGTAGCTCAGGGTGTTTGCTTACAAACCCACATCTGAACAGTAATTTGCTAAGTGTAGTGTAAACCGGTTGATGTTTAATATAGAGCTTGCAGCCTGGAATAGAGCTGTAGCCAGTGTGTCTGTTGTTTCTCATCTCGGGTATGGCCTCAGCCTCTTGGCCGCCTTAACGTCCGCTCGTCCCATAGCATACCACGCTCCAGTTCCTTGAAAATTATTTGTTTGGTTGCCCAAGTCTCACTTTTCCCCTTCTGCTCCATCCAATGACACTTCTTTCTTTAGTGGGTTGTAGTAAAATGATGTTTTCTGTCCCTTTGACCTGGTCCCTGTTCAACCTTGCTACGCCTTCAGCTGCGTGATCCCCTCCTGGCTTTGCACCAGCCATGCTCCCGCTCTAAGATGCAGACACACCAAGGAGATAATAACAGAACCAGCAAAAAGCTGATGTTTACACTGATTTTTACTTCCAATTTATTCCTCCCTCCCGATATAACCCTAACATTTCAGATTTGATTTTTCTGGTCTTTAGTTCATTGTTTAGTTCATCTCAATTGGAGTAAGACCCGAGTCTTTTCACCAGCACGCTTTCAGGGCAGTCTCCAACAAATTATTTGGTCATTTAAAGCAATGCAATAACTAATTGCCATGGGTCTGTTACATGTCTTAAGGAATTGGCTGGCCAATCACTGAAAACTCTCAGTCTTTTTGAGCCAGCACTGTGCCCTTGTGGCCAAGAAGGCCAAGGCCATCCTGGGGTGTATGAGAAGGGGTGGTTGTAGATCAGAGAGGTTCTCCTTGCCCTCTACTCTGTCCTGCTCAGACCACATCTGCAATATTGTGTCCAGTTCTGGGCCCCTCAGGTCAAGAAGAACAGGAACTGCTTGAAAGAG
Organism: Mesitornis unicolor; assembly: GCF_000695765.1. Classification (NCBI taxonomy): domain Eukaryota; kingdom Metazoa; phylum Chordata; class Aves; order Mesitornithiformes; family Mesitornithidae; genus Mesitornis; species Mesitornis unicolor. The sequence continues at coordinate 4,973 of NW_010174791.1, read as the reverse complement.
CCCAGCAGAGCCACAAAGATGCTGGAGGGAGTGGAGCATCTCCTGCTGAGGAGCGGCTGAGGGAGCTGGGGCTCTTGAGCTTGGAGCAGAGGAGACTGAGGGGTGCCCTCATTTCTGGGGATCCATTTGGAGGAAGGAGCCAGGCTCTGCTCTGTGGTGTCCAATGCCAGGACAAGGGGCAATGGTCCCAAGCTGGAGCACAGGAGGTTCAAGCTGAAGATGAGGCCAAAGTTTGTGAGTGTGAGGGTTCTGGAGCATGGCCCAGGCTGCCCAGAGAGGTTGTGGAGTCTCCTTGTGTGGAGACATTCAAGACCTGCCTGGGCACATTCCTGTGTGATCTGGTCTGGTGATCCTGCTCTGGCAGGGGTTGCACTGGATGAGCTTTCCAGGTCCCTTCCAACTCCTAACATTCTGTGATTTTTCTTCTGACAGATACTAAAGAAACTGAAGGGCCTTGCCTTGGAGGCAGAAGCTGAGCTGGAGAGGCAGGACGAAGCTCTGGATTCCATCACTACCTCCGTAGACCGCGCCACGCTGAACATCGACAAGCAGAACCGCAGAATAAAGAAGCTAACATAGCACCCGCAGGAGTCAGTGGGGATGGGACCGTGAGGAAGAGGAGGATCAGGGAATTGTGTTTTTCAAGACTGTTTCTATAATAGACACTTGGATTGTGTGGGAGGTGTTTGCAGTGTTGTCTGGAATATGGTGCTGCTGTTGCCGAGTTCCTGAGGGTTTTGAAAACGTTTCCAGACTCGGATGATGTTTGAAGGCTGCTTTAGGATTAGAAAGGCCGAGACTTTTAGTTGCGGTGAAACAGTGATAGTGAATTCTTTACTACAGAAAATCTGTAAATACGAAGGGATGTGATATAATCTGAATTAATTTTTATGTGCTTTTTTATGTTGCTGCTTTTGAAAGTTTGTTGGGGTTTTTTTACTGCGGCGAAGAAGTGGAGGAGAAATGAACTGCATATGAGACTACTTGAGATGATTACAGCCGGTTAATTCTCTCTCAAGGCCTTTCTTTAAAATAGTTAATAGCTGAACTAAGGGCCAGATGTCCAACTGCAAGTCACTGAGGCTCTTTTTATTGTAAGTTAATGCTGGGGGGAGCAAATAATGGTGATAAAACCTTGTGTTCCCTGAGCAAAGAGTTTTAATAGGTTTCAATCATGCTTTTTATGTACCCGGAAATTTTATAAGAGTAATGAAGACTTAGTGGCCACAGCTGTCTGTTGCCATGTCCTGGGAAATCAAGAGAAGAAGTGTATTTAATGTGCATGTATTGGTAGAGACATCTACTATTGAGCAGATATCTTCTTTATTGCCATCCTAGAAATGTTTTGCTTATTTAAATTACTTATAAGAAGTAAGTATCCAAGTTAAATAGATGCTTCTGCTTTCCAAAAAGGGACTGCTGATCTTCAGTGATCATCTACATGTTTTTGCATGTCTTATGTTTCCTCTTTGAATTGCACACGTAGTGAAGGAGTTGATTTTGAAGGGGACGAAGTGATTTTCTTCACGAATGAGTTTATTCAGTTCTTGGAGTTCACTGTTTGTATCCCTCACTTGCACACAGGGGTTTTATATTTTGGGTGATGCTCTGACATTGGGATGCAGTGTCCTCAGAGCATCGTGAGCATAGCGTTCACTTAGTGTGGTCCCTAAACACCGTGTTGGGTCTGGGCTGCCACATCTCCGGTGAATATTAGTGGAAGGTCTCTTGTCTCTTTGCTTCTCTGTCCTTCGTTTTCCAAGGATGTCCCTAATGTTCATCTCCAACTCTTTACATGGGAACTTCATCATTTGCATGGAGCATCCTGTGGTTTTTGTGTGTCTCCTCCAGGCTGAGGTGCCTATGGTCGGAGCTGTAGATAACATTTTATAGTTGTGTTACATCCATCTGTCTTGTGGCTTTGCTTTGTTTGCACTAACTGATGGTGAAGCATTTCAAGCCTTCTTGTAGACCAGTATTTCTGAAATAAAAGGGAATACTGTCCATTGTCTAATAGGTTTTGTTGAGTTTACAAGTGACTCCGTCACGACTACAGAACAGCGGAGACTTTTTCCCCTCCTAACTTGTTCCTATATAGGAGAGATTCCAGGTAATTCGTGTATCTATCATCTGTGGCAGAGAACTTACATTTCATCAGTTCCTACAGTTTACCAGCTATTTTAGTTCAAAGTAGCTGTTGTAATATGTCTTTTTCTTTAAGTTTTTTTTTATATTAAAAAATAATTCTTGTACTGCTTTCAGATACACTTTCAGTGCAATATTTCGAACTAGCGAAGCTTTGAACTGCTTATTCCACCGCTAATTGATGTGAAATTTTCCTGTTTCAGAGTAATTCAGCCTACCTTTTAAAGAAAGGTACAGTAAACCACGGAGAGTATGTTGCTTTAAGACCTTACTCTACCTTGTTTTGTATTACTTCATGTGAGTTTATTAGTGTTGGAGTAAAGCGTACTTCTGCACTGCGAGTTCTTCATTTACACTCCGAGTTGTTACTGGCATGCACTTTACCTACTTGCTAAATATGCTGATTATATAGACACACACTATGTACTGTGCAATAGGATATTGTCTGGGGTTCTCTCGTTTGTCTCTGATAACCCAAATCACTGTCGTTTTACTGTGAAAGGAAGCTATGTTTACACAAGTGATTATTTCATGAATTTCAAAGTACACCTCGCACAACATGTGTGTTAACTGAGCCTGGTGCTGACAGGGAACGAATCTCTACACTGAATTAGTCCGAACCAGGATTGCCAAAAGTAAATACTAATTACACTTAGTTTAATTTAGCGTTCTTTGTGCCATACTTTTTTATCGTCGTGGGTTTTAGCACTAGCCGGTGCATCTGATTCGGTATTTTGTGGGTTGTGGTAGTCCAACGTGTCCACGCTGAAGCAAAAAAATGTAGTATTCCTTGTAAGAAGTGACTCATTCTAGAGCTGTGCATTAGCTAAATTACATGTGCCCGGAGGACTTTCAATCTGTAATTTCTCCTTATTAAATATCTTGGACTAGTGATCTTCTGTCTTGTATTCACTTGACTGGGAAATTGCCGTAAAAAAGACCCCATCCACCCCCTCATCATAGTGTGGAACAGAACTTAATGTCACGCTTCTTGTAGAGTTGGGTTTTAGGGTAGGCTTTTTATTTAAAAAAATAGAAAATATTCGTTTTTAAATTATTTTCCAAATAATCTCACGGATTTGGGTCAATGCTCCATGGTTGCACCAGGTGACACGTGCCAAAAAAATATTCCTGTGCTTTATTCTTCAGTGATATAGTTGTTGTCTATGTGAGGCTTGGAGAAGTACTTCTAGGATAACTTTTGCCTTTTATATGCACAGTTTGTTAGTTCTTTGCTGTTTTACTCCAATATGGAAAGGGAGGGGCTTCATCTTTAAAAGATATAAGAAAAAAAAACACCTAATAAAAGAGATTGTAACCTAACAAAACAAGAAGGTGTGACTTGGGAAGGCTTTTCGGCTGCTGCAAAACAGGCTGGGATTGTACTGGATCATATGGTAGGTTTATAATGCGACGTGAGCTCACGGCAGTGATGAGTGAGCCTGAAATGGCTGGAGATTAAACGTGTTTCTGAGTTTGGATATCTCCTGTGGAATCGTTGGGACACCGGTAATAAACATGGCACTTTGCCATCCTCAGACGAGTCGTGTAAGGAGCTTTTTTGTCAGGCAATTAATTAATTTCACCAAAGCCTCATAATAGCTGTCTGTGTTTCTAAAGCCAGTGCTTTGAAACCACTGGTGTGCTCTTCACAGAAGGAAGTGGAGCAAAGCTGCCTGTGAGCGGTGAAGCCTGCCTCTGGGAAGAGTATTTGGGAGAGAAATTTGGCTGTATTTCCTTTTTTAATACGACAAACCGTGGCAGCAGTTATCCCTTGCCTCTGCTCGCTGTGTGTGAGCGGTGTCAAACCTCAGCTTGCTAGAGGGAAAAATAATGCAGTAATGGTCCTGGTCAGAGGTTTCCCAGCTGGGCTTTGCAAAGTACACAGCGCTTGGCTCACCTACTGCCCCAGGCCTGTGTATTTGTGATGGCATGAGGCTCCTAATGGGACTTCTTGGACTGTCCATCATGGACCTGGTTGATATCATAGTCTTAAGGGCTTTACCCATCAGCTTCATCCCAGTGAGATGCGTTAGCAAGCCTGTGCTGTTGCTGGAGAGCATTTTGCATCTTCAAGGTAAATACAACGTGTGGGGCCAGCTGCGTCCCAGCCAGGGCACATGGAAGACAAAACAAGCACCCTGTGTTCAAGCTTCCTCCTGTTTGAAGTGGAAAAGTATTTGCTTAATGGTTTAAAAGTCCAGCCTGGCTTCTGTCAAGTGGTTTAATTTTAAACTGGCAATGTTTCAACTCTTCACGATTGGCAGCAGAAGGGTTAAAGTAGTTCAATATAGACATTAAGAGGCCTGAATTCAAGATTCTGTCATTTTTTGATTGTTTCTTAAGTGTTTAATTAGATTCTGAATCATTCAGGCTTTGAGGAATAAGAGCAGAAGAGAGCCAAATGGGTGATGGTATCGTAAGCTATTGCCTTATAGCAGGTGGTGCACCATGACCGTACCAGCCTGATGCAGCTCCTAGCGTGTAGTTAAGCCTTAAGCTCTCTGGTTTCCAAAAAAGTGCACTGTGGATTTGGTGCAGCTTAGAGAAAAAAAGACATGGAGCTTGAACTGTGTCCTGATTTCACTGGGATAAAATCATAGAATCCCTTTTCTATTCAGGAAAGCAGCATTTCTGAGAAGACTGCAGTACTTGATTTCATGGCAATAATGTTAATAAGACACTGGTTTAGGTTTTAGCTGGTTCTGCTGTGTAGGTTGTTGTAAAGATCAAGGTCTTTAGCAATTTGGAGTTTGTCAGGTGCAGAAGCAGGGGGGAGCCAAAACCAAGGCAAAAAGGAGCAAAGTCCAGCTGGAGGCCAGTCCCAA
>NW_010174790.1:1134-1862 GCF_000695765.1 Mesitornis unicolor | reverse complement strand
TGCACCGGGACATGGCCACCCCTCCGTAAGCCAGGATCCCACCACCCTCTGCTCCACGGATGCGGCCCAGGGGACCCAGCCCCATGCGTCCCCACTCCTGGAGGGGCAGCGGCCGAATCCAGAGCAGCCAGGGATCCCTCAGCACCGACTGAAACAGCTCCACGTCCTCAGCATCGCTCCAGCCCCGGCTGGGCTCCCCATGGCCGTGGGAAGGCAGCATCTCTCAGAGCACGGAGAGGTCGTGGCAGGACTTGGAGCGGACTTTGAGGGCCACTTTGCTGCTGTTCCTGGTCACCAGCCTGTCGAGGAAGCGCCGGGCTCTCTTGGTGTGCGCCTGTGGCTGGACGCGGAGCGCGCCAGGGCTTCCTTGCTGCCGCGGCGCAGGCGGATCTGCCGCACCACCCCCTCGAAGAGCTCGTCCACGTTGTGCTGCAGAGCTGCCGATGTCTCAATGAACTTGCAGTCAAACACAGCAGCGCAGGCACGGCCCTCTGCGAGAGAAGGGCAGAGATAGGGGACATGGCCCCGCTGGCACCTCGAGCCTTGGGTGACAAAGGGACAGACACGGGGGGAAGCAGCTGGGGCAGGGTCCCCCCTCTCCCACCGCTCACCTTCAATGGAGACCTCGCGGCAGCGCACCAGGTCGGTTTTGTTCCCCACCAGGATGATGGGGATGTCCTCGGCCTGGCGGGCGCGGCGCAGCTGGATGCGCAGCTCCGAGGCGCTCT
>NW_010174790.1:257-1075 GCF_000695765.1 Mesitornis unicolor | reverse complement strand
GGCGCCGGCTCTCCTCGCCCTGCCGCAGGAACGAGGTGTCACCGCGCCACAGGGGCTGGTGGCCGCTCTGACCACTGCCGGGGTGACAGCAGAGCACCCCAGCACCAATAAGACCTCCTAAACACAGCCCAACAGCCCCCACATCGTGGAGAACAGATGCAAGGCCTCAGTAATAAAATGCAGATTAAAAGATCCTGATCTGGGGAGATGTTTGAGAGTTTCCTCTACTGGGAAAACACTGGGGCTGTGGGCTCAGCTTGGCTCAGGGGGGCTCAGGCTGCACCTCCCTTCAGCTGCGCAGTGCCGATGTTGTGGGTGCAGCGCCCTGCGTCAACCAGGCACCAGTCCCTGCCAAGCAGGATGGGATTGGGCAATAGTGGAAATAAAGGGACATTTTTGGGGCTGTTACGGTGTGGGGGCATCTCCAGAGAGCGCAGGCTCATGCACAAGATGCAGCTGTAGCCCACCACTCTGCCTGTCCTGACTGGTGGCACCGTCTCCTGTGGATTTGCCCAGTCAGCTCATTCACCCCATTCCCAAACTATTTCCATGTGGGAAACTATTCCCAAACTATTTCCAAAGCGGGCTGGCACCACACGGCTGCTCCTGCACCACAGCACCTTGCCATGAGAGCCCCCACGGGTGAGAACACAGTGGGCAAAGAGATGGGACCCCAGCCCCTGCCTTGCCCAGTTTGTGCCCCCCACCCTGTGCCGATCCCCAGAAGCCCCAGACCTTTGTGAAGCTGAGGCCCCAAAGCTGTGGCTGTGCCCCTGAGTCCTCCTGACATGGCCCTGCAGTGCCCAGCCCCAGCTCTG
>NW_010174790.1:0-210 GCF_000695765.1 Mesitornis unicolor | reverse complement strand
CGCCATCCACCGACAGCGTGCGCTTGTATGTCACCTCTGCGAGACACCGGGAGAGCCTGGTTTGCGTGGCAGCACCCGGGCAGGTGACACCCAGCCCCAGTGCCAGGCTCCTTGTTTTCCCAGCCCAGACACGCGCTGCATCCCCATCACCACCTCCAGGTCCCAAACTGGGTGACCCTGACACAGAGGGGACCCAAACACCTCCCCGCC
>NW_010174789.1:15057-16644 GCF_000695765.1 Mesitornis unicolor | reverse complement strand
GACCCAGGATGGGGGCCTCAGGGTCTGGGAGCCTCAGGATCTGTGGGCCTGCAGCGGGAGATGGCCTCATGTCACCCAAGAGAAGCACAGGGAGGGGTCTAACACCCACCCTTGGCACAAGCTGGCCCCTCCCGGGGGCGGCTGGCGTAGGCCCTCGTACCCTGCAGGGCTGGACCGAATGCTCGCTGCTGGGGCTGCCCATCCCTTATGTACAGCAGCTGTGCAGCCACTGCAAACCCCTTGCCTGGCTCCAGCTCCTGCTCCGCTCGCTTCCCTCCTCTTGCCTGGGAGCTGCTGCAGTGGCTGTGTGCTGTGGACAGAGGGCTGTGTGTCCCCCCGCGATGCTGTGGACCACTGGGGACGTGCACCCATGTGTGCAGCAGCCGGGGCAGGCGAGGCCACGCAAGCTGGGCCTGCAGCCCTCATGCCCTGATGCTGGGGAAATGGCATTGCTCCTGGGGTCCTCAGATGCCTGAGACCCTGTAGCTGTGGCCCTCCCAGCTCACTCCACTGCCCTCCAGGTGCACAGCCTGCAGGAGCTGCGGCGCAGCGCATCCCTGGCCACCAAGGTCTTCGTGCAGCGGGATTACAGCGATGGGACCACGTGCCAGTTCCAGACAAAGTTTCCCCCTGAGCTGGAGAGCCGGGTAGGGAGCCTGGCAGGCCAACAGGGTGTGGGGTACCCTATGGGAATTCAGGGGGCAAAGGGGTCTGAAGGCATGGGGCACTCATGGAGTGTTGTATGGCCCTGATGCTGTTGAGTATATGCAGTCACTGCTGCCCTGCCCAGTCTGCAAGGGCTTGGATACTCCTGTAGACCGGGAGGCTCTGGTGAAGGGCTGTAGGCTCAGAAGGTCCTGCATGTGTGGGAGGTGGGCAGAGCCAGGGAGCTGACACATCAGCTGGTCAGGGAAGAGAGGGTGTCGTGCTCCCTGAGTCACCTCAGGGATAGGGACAGGGCAGTGCAGGGGGTCAGCCTCTGCCCAGACTCCTCTGCAACCTGGTTTCTGCTCTAGATCGAACGGCAGCTCTTCGAGGAAACTGTGAAAACCCTTAATGGCTTCTATGCTGAGGCGGAGAAGATTGGGGGCAGCTCATACCTGGAGGGATGCCTGGCCTGCGCCACTGCCTACTTCATCTTCCTCTGCATGGAGACCCACTATGAGAAGGTGTTGAGGTCCAGGGGAGGGCTTGGGGGCGGGCACAGCTGGTGGGGAACATAGGGATGGCACAGGGAGCAGCGGGGCTGGAGGAGGCCAGAGGTGACAGCAGTGTTGGCAGGCCCTGAGTGTCCCCCTGTGTGCCAGCAGGTCCTGAAGAAGATCTCCAAGTATATTCAGGAGCAGAATGAGAAGATCTATGCACCACGGGGGCTGTTGCTCACCGACCCCCTGGAGCGTGGCATGAGGGTTGTATCCTCTGGGCAGCGGGGTGCTGGGAGGGTGACAGAGGCAAAGGGTGGGGTGACACTGGGAGTGGATGTTGGGCAAATGGATTTGCGGCTGGCACATCCCACCGATGATCCTTAGCAGGGCCCAGATCGAAATATCCATCTACGAGGACCGGTGCAGCAGCAGCAGCTCCAGC
>NW_010174789.1:11540-15026 GCF_000695765.1 Mesitornis unicolor | reverse complement strand
CCCAGCGGCAGCTGTGGTGGAGGGGGTGGCGGTGGGGGGGGCCGGTGACTGGCAGGGAGCTCCTGCGGGGACTCTTACTGCCGGGACAGTGGCCTCTCTGAGCTCCGCAGGCTGCACTACCAGAGCACCCGCTTCTGAGCCCAGGGTGGGTGGGAAAAAGAGGCTGGGGGCTGCCCAGGGGGGCTTCCCACTCCTCCCTCTGCTCTGTGCCCCCCGCAGTGGCTCTGCCCCTGCTCAGACTCACTGAGAGCAGGGGCTGGCGTGTCACAGGTGCTTCCCACTGAGCCAAACCAGTGCCAAGGGGCTCCTGCAGCCCTCCTGGTGCTCCGTGCTGCTGCTCCTGCCCCAAACAAAGCAGCTCGCCCCAGCTTGCTGTGGGCAGCCCCAGCTGGCAGCACCCTATGTGCCATGCATTGGGAAGCCGCAGGACCAGCAAAGCCCCAGGCAGCGCTTAAAGGAAGAGGGGATTAACCCCAAGCCCACAGGCACTGCCAGCCCTTGCTGGACCCCTTCCCTGGAGCACCCTGCTCTTGGTGCTGCAGGGTGGGCTCAGCTGCTGCATGCCCACTGCCCAGGGGCAGTGAAGCCGCTGCTTCATCTGCATCATGCATTTGCCCCAGCTCTGCCCTGTGTGCTGCCCATTGCTGCTCCCCAGCCTTGGCCAGATGCCCTGACCTCACTGGCAGCAGCATCCTGGCCAGCAGCATCCTTCAGCACTGCCCACAACACTGGGCACTTGCTTCTGCTCCCTGCCCAAGCTGATGCCATCCCCACCCAGACCCAGAAAGCTCCCCAGCCCCTTGTGCCACTTGCCCTAGGCTTGTGCATGGCCCAGTGCAGCAGAGGCTGAGCTGTGGCATGGGTGAGTCAGGCTCCCTGCAGAGTCCTGGCAGGGCCCGCCTTTTTTTTTGGTCCTGCCTGCACTTGGCTGCTGGCAGACCCCTGCCCACTCTGCACCATGACCTTCCCCACTGAAGGAGCTCCACCAGGACCCTTCCTGAGCCCTCCCCTGCCTATGTATCCTGCATGCACCTGCCACCAGCAACCCAATTCTCAGCCTGGCCTGCAGTGGGGACCCTGAAGGGCACCCAGGCCCAGTTGCAAAGTGTGGGGGTTCATGGGCCAGGGTCAGATGAGGGGGGGTTGAATAGGAGGGTCCCTGTGACATCCAGCACCTAAGGAGAAGATACCCTGCCTGTGTGCAGGGCTGAATGGAACCAGCGTTGCTTTCCTGGGGTCCTGGAGGGAGGACCTTGACCCATGGGACTTCCTTCACTTGGTCATGGCGTCTGTGCAGGGTGGCCCTGGCCCTGCTGTTCTCACTGGGGCCCCCCCTGCATGGAGACCTTCCTCAATAAACCCCATGCTTCATTCCCCGACACCTGTCCCTGTCCTTCTGCGTCAGAGTGCGGAGCAGGGCACAGAGCCCAGCTGGGCATCTCCCAGTGCACTGGGGAACACAGAGACCCACAAGGAGGGTGAGCATGGGGGCAAATAAGAGGGAGGGATGAGGCAGTGCATGGGGGGACAGGGACACCCTTGTGTGACAGCTGTATGGCTCTGGTGACAAGGACTCATGTGGAAACTGGTGCAGGAACAGGTTTATTCAACTGGCTGAGGGCGAGCAGGGGGCACCTGGCTATATGGGCAGGTTAGTTGTGTCAACAGCGCCCGCCTGCATCCAGGGAGAAGCCCTGGCAGCAGTGGCAGTGGAAGGAGCCAGGGCTGTTGTGGCAGATACGGTTGCAGGGGCCAGGCTGTGGCTGGCACTCATCTATGTCTGGAAGAGAATGGGAGAGGATCAGAGCTATGCTAAGGGCATGGGGCTCGTCTGGCATGGGCAGGGCAGGGGATGAAGGGGCAGGGGGCAGCTCATGAAGCTGGCACACAAAGGCAGCTCCAGTGCTTATGCCCATGCATCTGTGGTCCTGGCACTGCTTGTCCCTACAGCTGCCAGGTGGCAGATGCCTCCTCACTCCAACTCCCACACAGCCACAGTCTGTCCCTCCTGCCCCCTGTGTTTTGGGTTGGCAGGAATCAGGGATACAAGCACAGCCAAGCACCCGAGGAAACTGTGTGCTGCCACCCCCGCTGCCTGCAGGTACTCACCCAGGCACTGGCTGGCAGCGGGATCAAGGGGGTGAAAGCCCGGGCCAGCAGTGGCAGGTGTGTGCCCCGGGGGTATTGGTGCAGAGCTGGCTGCAGTTGTGCAAGCCCTGTGCACACTCGTCGATGTCTGGTGGTGGGGAAGAGAGCAGTAGGGGGTTACAGCCTGCAGCGGAAAGGCAGCATGGCCCTGTTGCTGCATGGGCAGGGCTGCCTGCTGCACCCCAACCCCTCCAGTGCTGCACATCTGCCCACGGCCCCAGGTCCGGGAGCAGGGATGGGCAGGGACAGAGCTGCCCAGAACCACTGTGCACCCTCCAGCTGGCTCCTGGACCAGGGGCAGGGAGAGTTGGGGGAAGCTGGGGGTGCTCCCCAGCCCTGAGCCCCCTCCCTGTGAAGCCCCAGGGCAGGGCTGGCAGAAGCACGGGCACAGCCCTGCCCCACACAGCTCAGCAGGCTGGGCTAATAGGATACAGTTTATTGGGAGGGTTCTCTGGGAGAGGGGCTGGAAGACTGAGCAGGGTCCAACTCCAAACAGTGGGGTCAATATGTTAAAAAAAAACAGACCAGGAGAGTCCTTCCCCCACAGGGCCAGGGGGACCCTCCTCTGGCAGGGCTAGGGAGGGGGGTCCCAGTCACCAAGGAGGGGACAGGCAAAGCAGACACATCGCAGGCCAAACCAGCAGGCACACGGTACAGTATCGAGGAGACAGAGCAAGCGACCGAGTGGGGACGTGCCAGCGAAGGGGTGCTGCCCCGGGGCTGCTTTCCCAGACACAGTGCAAGGGGGCAGCCTTCCTATGGCTGGGGCAGCTGGGCTCTGTGCCCATCCCATCACAGGCCACCCCACTGGGGCACAGCCGGCACTTCCAGGGCAGTTCAACAGGGAGAGGAAGAGAAAAGAGAAAAAGAGAGACAGGCAGAGGCTGGTTGGTCCTTCTGCCAAGGCTGCTCTGGCATGTTACAGGCAGGGCTTAAAGTGCATAGAGGCAAAGGCAGAGTCCGAGGACTAGAGGGAGGAGGGTACTGTGGGGGGAGCCAGGCCAGCTCCCAGTGGAAGGGTATCCCCCAAAAAAGGCCACTTGAGCTGCACAGAAAAGGAGAGAAGGAGCAAGAGAGAAAGAGAAGGGAAGTTAGTGAAGTCTCAGCATGAAGTGCAAGACGAACAAATACAGAGCCAGGGTGCAAGGGGCTGGGCAGCCACGTGGCAGCTTGCAGCCAAGCTTTTGGCAGGGGTGCAGCAGCATCCCACGGTAGTGCTCTAGGGCTGCTGCCCACCAGCTTGGCCAGGCTGTAGCGGCCCAGGGTCAAGGGACCTCTGCTGTCACTCACCCACACAAGCTGTACCATCCTCGTTGGGCTCAAAGCCCCGGCTGCAGC
>NW_010174789.1:0-11509 GCF_000695765.1 Mesitornis unicolor | reverse complement strand
GCCGTGTGCGCTGCTGTTTGTCCGGGGCCGGCGGCCCCCGCCATAGGTATTGATGCAGATGGGCTTGTCTCGGGGGCAGACGAAGGGGAACTCGGCACACTCATCTGTGTCTGCAAGCAAAGAGGCCGTGGTGTGAGATGGCTGGGCTGGGAGATTCAGGATCCCAGTCACAGGCCCTCCAGCTCCCCATGCACATGCTGCGCTGGGGCCTCAGGTGACCCCCCTGAGGTAGCCACGCACAAGCCATGCCACATGAAGCAGCCACAGCTACCCTGCCACATCCCTGCTGCCTCTGCATGGACTGTGGCTCGAGCACAATGCCTGCCCCATGCGACCCATGCCTCCTGTCTTTGGCACAGTGCTCTCCCTGCTCTCTGTGACACCACAGCCCTGCTTCTAGAGCAGTGCTGCTGTCCCTGTGCCTAAGCCACGTTCTGGGCAGGAAGCCATACCCTGCACTGAGCCATGCATGCCCAGCCACCTCCCCACACAGGGCCATGCTGCAGCATCCCGGGTGTGGGCACACCTGCATCCCCACCAGCCACTCACCTACGCAACGTCCGTTCTCGTGCTGGGAGAATCCCTGCCCGCACTGCATTTGGGGATAAGCGGAGACCATGGGGATGGGGAGATGTCAGCCCTGGGCAGCCACTGAGCCAGCAGAGCTCAGCCTCTTGTTCCCATCCCAAAAGCTCCCCAACCCAGCACCCCACACACACCCTCACCTCCAGTGGGGCAGGCATGAGTGGCTCCTCCACATCCAGAGGGTAGGGCACCTCCAGGACAGAGTTGGTCTCACTGCTGGCCACAGCTCGTACCACAACACGGCCGTCTGGCCAGGTCACCTCCAGGCTGCTGGCTTCATCATGCCCTGCAGGTGGGCAGCTCATCAGAGAGGGGGTCTCCAGGGCGGACAGGGGCTGAAAGGAGGCCAGGGGAGTGGTAGGAATGGAGGGGCAAAGCCTCCCCTTACTCCCCAATCCGGGACCCAGGTGCTCCTGCCAACAGTCCATGTACAGGGATGTAGCCCAAGAGGTGCACTTAGGGACTATGGGCTGCCCTGCCCATGGGCAGGGACACCTCTGCAGGCTTGGCTGGCCGTGCCGCGGTGGCTGCGCTGCCGGTCCTGCCGAGCCAGGGGAGGGTTAATGAGCAGGGAAACCCCTGGTGCCTGAGCAAAGCAGCAGGCAGGCAGTGTGGAAGGTGGCAGCTGCCCCTTGCAACAAAGTTGCAGTGGTTGAGCACCCTGCCCACAGTCTTCCCTGGAGCCTACTGTGCCCAGGGCATGGATGACAGCTGTGCTGCAGGGCACCGGGGCAACGGAGGTGACCCCAGCCCAGGGGGATGTTGGAGAGAGCTGGGAGTGGAGGCAGCCCCTTGCCCCCCCGGCTCACCCAGTCCAAAGTGCGCCACAGGCTCCATCTCGCAGAGATACCCTGATCCGCCGTCGATGATGCGCAGGTGAGCCCCGCTGCGCTGTGTGAACAGCACCACCTTGGCCCCCCGCGCAAAGGCCCCGAAGCGGGTGCGGGGAATGACGCGTAGCCAGTTGTTGCCGGTGCCCTGCAAGTGAGGAGGGAGACTCAGCAGGGAGAGGCGGAAGGGACAGGGACAACGCAGGAGCAGATACTTGACTCACCTGGGTGCCCTTGAAGATGGAGATTGGCTGTGCCATGGACTCGCCATGGGACAGGATCAGGTCCAGCATCCCATCACCATCAAAATCTGTCACTGCACCCCCTGCAAGGACAGGATCAGGTCATGCTTGTGACTCGGCCCCACATCTCCCAGCACTACACCTTGCTGCCAGTGTGGGCTCCCACAGCCGGCAGCAGCACTCCTGACAATGCAGGAGCAGCAGTGAAGATGGGTGTTGAGGACCTTGTATGCGGGGCACCCTGCAGTCAAGTGGGTCAGCTTCCTAGGCATTTGAGGGGACAGGGGCAGGCAGTGCCTGGGAAGCTGTGGGACACAGGAGGCTACCTAGCCCCCTCCCAGACACAGAAATTGGCTTTCAACATTGGGCACCCAGGAAGGAACCTTCAGAGAAAAGTTCTGGGGAAGAATTGGAGATAGCATCATTAGCTGGGTATTGGTGGAGGGAGAAATCATGGAGCTGCTCCTGAGTTATGGGGGCTCCATGATGCTGGCAGGGAACAAGCAGGTGACTCAGCCAGGCATGTGGCAGGCCCAGACATATGGTGTGCCAGGCAGTGCATGGGCACTGGGACCCAGCATGGGTTCCCACTGCCAGGGCTGAGGGACTCACCTGTGCCCCGTCCCTCTGGCTCCAGCGCATCTCCCGGATTCAGCTCTTCCACGATGGGGTCCGAGTGCTCCCTGCGGATGAGCCTGTAGAGCACATATAGGACATTAATGCCAGACCTTATGGCCCAGAGCAGCTACCTGGACAGTACCTGTCTCCTCTCGTGGTAGAGAGCTGACAGCCCCAGTGGCTATGCCGGATGGATGGGGGACAGGGGCTGGGCCCCGCCCGGTAGGATGGATGGGGGACAGGGACTGCCCCCTGCCTGTTAGGACCTCATGTTCCTACTCCATGCAGGGGTGACAGTGACATCATGAGAGCCTGGCTCTTGTGGGTCTGAACTGTTGGGCAGCAGCGCCTTATCAAACACTGCTGCATCCCTCTGGGACCAGAGACAATGCCAATGCCCTCCACCCACCCATGAGTGCTGCCACTGGATGGATGACCAACTCCCACCATCTCACACGCATCGAGCGAGGTGGTGTCACACAGCAGTAATGAGGAGTTGACCCCCACAATTAACAGGAGTCACAAACAAGCTTCCATGTGGCTGCTAATCAATGGTGCTGGGGACCCTGGGGGCTGCTGCAGGCACGATCACAGCAGCCGGTAATGACGCTGAGAAGGGCTCAGTCACGGCACCTTTTATTAGGTGAGCCCAAGCAGTGGTGCTGCTGGAGAGGAGCCCCAGGAGCCTGGCTGTGCTGTGAGGGCTGCTTGGCTCCCTTGGTACCTGCTGGGCTCCTACCGAAAGAGGCGGTTGGCGGAGGAGCCGCGGTAGGCGATGTTGTTGAAGAAAACCTCCAGCTCCTGGTCATTGTCAAAGTCAGCTGCGATGACAGTACGGACAGGGGACGGCATAGAGAACTTGGGAGTGGCGATGTCCTGTGCGAGTGACAGGCACAGGGTGAAAACAGGTACAGGGAACAGGACACTGCCTCCCCCTTAAGTGCCTCAGGTCCCATCCCTGCCGGGAACTGGAGCTCAAAGCCAAATGTGGGTGATGCCAGGCCCTTTGGTGAAGGGGGCTCAGCAGCAAAGCTGGCAGTGGGGTGGGTCCCAGTCACAGCCCTCACCCGGAATCGGATGCGCCCAGGGCCCCTGCTCTGCAGGTAGAGGCGGTGTGGCCCATTCCAGTTGCCGTAGACTATGTCCACCCGACCATCACGGTTGAAGTCAGCCAGTGCCACGCCACGTCCATGCTGGTAGGGGTCATCCAGCCCTGGGGAGCCGCAAGGGGATGGGGGAAGACAGGACCCCCTCCCTGCCTCCATCTCTCCAGGATATGCCCTATGTTCCCCAGATAGATTCTCCCCGTGCAGGGCTGCATCCCTGCCCTGAAGGATGCCCCAGTGTACTTCAGCCACCCCCAGTGGTCAGCAGGGCTCTGGGTCCCCAGGGCTGTCCCTCCACCCTACCTGGACAGACAGAGCCAGCCCTGCCCTGGGGTGTCCAATGCCTGGGTGCTCCACCCTACTCACCCACAGCAGCTGCCATGTCCCGGTATGTCCCATCCCCCCAGTTGTGGAAGAGGAAATTGGGGCTGTTCTCGTTACCGCAGAATATGTCAGAGGCACTGTCGCTCAGGATGGGGCCCACGGCCACTCCACGGCCCCCTGGGGACAGCACCCTGGGGGTGAGTGGACAGCCAGTGCTTTTCTCCAGAGTGGTTCATGCTCCCCCACACCCTCTTGGTGCTGCCTGGGACCTCCAGCATCCCCTTCTCACCCACCTCCCACCTTTAATCCCTCTCATCAGGAACTAATTGGGCCTGGCAGCCGCTGGTGTCACTCCCAACCCTAATCACTGTCATCACCATGGTGACAACGCTCCTAATTAGTGACAATTTACTGCTGAGAAGACGGGGCACAGCAGTGGTCCCTGTGGTGGTGGGGCAGCGTGGAGTGCAGGCTGGCATGCTCCCTGCATCCCGCCTGCATGCCCACGTCCCTGTTCCACCCTGCCAGCCCTGTGAATGCAGCAGGGTCCAGAGGGACCAGCCTGGCTGTGGGGCAGGGTGATAGTGGGCATGGGGGTCCCGAGTGAGCACCCCGTGGCCTTGATCCCTTCCACGGGCAGTGGCGCTGCCACTAGATGGGGCAGTCAGGCAGCCTAAAGCATGCCACAGGTCCCTGCCTGCACCAGGCCCAGCCCTGACTGCAGTGGGGCCCCACACCCACTGTGCCCAGCAGCACCCCATCCCCTCGGTAGGGCCACAGCAGCCAGTACCTGTGTACTTGCTGACGCCGGCCTGGGCAGCCACATCCACCAACACCACGATGCCACGGGCAGGGTCGCTGGCAGTTCCCTCTCGATCAGGGGTGGGGGTCCCACATTGCCGCTGGCGTAGTTGGCGATGTAGATGGAGTACCTGCCAGAGCCCTGCGGCCGGCAGCACCTCCTCAGCACCCACGCAAAACCCACTCCACGGGGACTATGGGATCCCTGCTGTGGGGCTGAATGCTCTCATGGCTCCATGGGACCATGCACTGCTATCACATGCTGAGTAAGAGCTCTGCAAAGCCCATGGTGAAAAGCACCCCAGGAGTGGGGATGTGCCTCATATCCTCCAGGACCTCTGTGGTCCCCGTGCTCATAGTGCTGAGCCAGTGTGCCGGTTCCCCCCCGCTATCCCACCAGCCCCCCTTGTCCCATGCAGCAGCTGGACCCTGATTTAGTGATAATCATTTGGAAACAAACTGCTGGGGGAGGAGGAAGAAGAAAGAGCAGGTGACAGGAACATAAATCACCTCGACAGGCACGTTTATCAGCTGGCATTAACCGTGTGGACAGGCACCCACATGGGGAGGCTGCCAGCCCTGACAGCCACAGGCTGCTGGTGCACCCTTCAGCTCCAGTGTGAGGTGGGATGGGGCTGGTGCCCAGGTGAGGGCAGAGGTCTCCTGGGACCCCAAAGGGGAGGGCTGGAAGGCCACAGAGAGTCAGAAGGGAGTGGAGATGCCCCCTGCTTGCCATGTCCTGCCTGCTCACCGTCCGGTCCACGCAGGCGACAGAGCGCCCGGCAAAGCGGCTGGCCACGTCCCGGTTCACCTCATCACTCAGGAGGTCCTCCCAGCGCCCGTTGCGGAGCTTGAAGAGCTTGTCTGTGTAGGTGGCCATGCCTGAGGGGGGGCACGGGTCAAGGGGCTGCAGCATCCTGCCTCCTCCCAAGGAGGGTGCCCTGTGGCAAGGGAAGGGGCATCCCAAACCCCTGCTCTGTCTCCTGCAGCCCCGCTGGGCCAGGCTGCTGCGGCAAGAGCCTCCATGACCCTTAAGAGCCGCCAGGAGACATGCAGAAGAATCAACTCATTAAGGTAAAATGTGTCCCAATGGGGCACAGCCCTGTAGATCATCCCTGGGAAGGTAAAAAATCGATTCAGTGCCAGGCACAGGCAGCGAGCCGCGCTCCCCATGACAGCATCGATGGCAGAGCCTGATTTAGGGACAGGTGTCGTGGCAGCCACCGCCAGCCTGGGTAATTAGGAGTGTCAGGAAGACAGATCTGCTGCCTGGAGGTCAGGGCTGTTGGGACAGGGACACAGGGACAGGGCAGAGCTAAGCTGGAGGAGCTCCAGGGATGCCGAGTGCCAGGCTGGGGGATGTGGGTCTCCTCCCTATGACAGGCATCTCAGGAGCTGGGACAGCACCAGCAGTGGAGGATCAGACCTGGCTTGGTCCAGCAGGCACAGCAGAGCCATGGCACGGAAGGGCATGGCTGCTGCAGGGCACAGCTGGGTTTTGCCGCACAGTGTTCCTGTGTTGGGGCAGCCTCAGGGGTGTCAGGGAAGCTGCTGTCCTGCTTGGGGTGCTGCAGGGAGGGCAGTGGGCAGCTGGAAGTGCTAACTCAGCAGCTGGCTGGGCTCAGCGTCCCACCCGCGCTGCCATCAATCAATGGAGCCACTCAACTGAGAAATTAACTCCAGCCCGCGCACATCCCTCAAGTGCCGAAGGTCACCGGCAGCCATGACGGGAGCTACCCCCGCATCCAGGGCTCAGGGCATGGCTGCTGGCAGGGCTCACCAGAGAAGGCGTTGTTGGTGTTGAGGAAGTAGATCTCCTCGCGACCATCCCCGTCGATGTCACAGGCTGTCACGCCGATGGCATTGCCCTGCCGGTCCCGCAGCGCATAGTACGGGGAGCTCCGCTCATCCTCTGCCACATTCACCAGTCGCCCCCACGCCTTGTCGTACTTGAGCACCAGGTTGGGGCCATTGTACCTGTGGGTGTGAGCAGGGGTGATGGCTCCCCAAGGCTTGGGGACAGGATCAAAGCTCCCGTCCCATCCCTGGAGGGACACTGGGTGTGACACCAGGTTTTCCCCATGATGGGCACAGCAGAGACCTGTGTGGTTCATGGAGGCCAGGGACCCCAGGGTGCCTGCAGCAGCCAAACATGGGGCTGGCTCCTGGCTGCCACTGGAGAGGGCTGAACCTGGACCTATTCCAGCCCATGCTGGGCATCCCGTATCTACCTGGCCTGGGTACTTGAGGGCAATGCCCGGGATTGCAGCTGGGTAGAGGCAGCCAGTGGGGCAGGATGGGGTGCAGGTCCCTGTTTGCAGCCCTTTCCCAGGGCAGGGAAATAGGCACACAAGGCAAATCCTCCCAGACTCCCTGCCTGTGCACCAGTAAACAAGTTATACAACGGGCACTGCGGCCGCTTACAAAACCATGGCTGGCTGCTTGGCTCGGCCCAGCTGGGAGTGGTGTCTTGGGCCACTCTGGGGGTCCCTGGTGCTGCCTGTGGTTTGCTCCCCCAGGGTGATGCTCAGAGCAGTGGCAGGGCCAGACTCTGCATGCCACCATGATGCTCTGGCTCCCACAGCCCTACCCAGATGGGGTCTATGGGGGTGAGAGGTCTCCTCCAGGTGAGCACACTTGTGTGTGCCAGCCTGCCTTGGGGGTGAGCATGGCGGTGCGTGCAGACATGCTGTACCAGCAGCTCACGGCCATGCCAGCACAGGCAGAGACTGTGCTGTGGTTCCCTCTGTCCACAGCTGGGGCTCTGTGTCCAGCCCTGCTTGGGCGCAGGCAGTGCACGACTCCCTGGCTCCTGCCAGCTCTTCCAAGCCATCACTCCAATAAAAGGCTATAAAAAAAACCTCCAGCCAATTAACTGAATCTCCAGAGAGCGCTGAGTCCTGTCAGCAGAGCTGAGCCAGCTTGGGGACATGCTAGCTCTGCACTGCGGGGTGGACCCCAGCTGCCAGGCAGCTACCACTGCCCCATGGAGGGGAAACCTAGCCCTCCTAGGTTTCCCTAGGGGACAGGATGAGGCCACCCACATGGCCCTGCACAGGTGCCCAGCTGGCATCAATACCCTGTGTGGGTGCACACACATGCGCATGCATGGGGGCATGCAGACCCCCACCCCATCACCCTTGCGTGCAACCCCCCCAGCCAGCCACATGCCCTCAGAGGAGTGAGGAGCTCCTGGGCCTGTAGGGCCACAAGCTCCAACTGTCACTGAGGCAGTGGGTGCACTACTCACCCTGCCACCACAATCTCAAAGTCACCATTGGCATCCAGGTCGGTGATGGCCACACCATAGTTGAGTTGCGTTGGGTTGTTGTCGTAGTCAGGTGGAAGGAAGCGGTGGGTGACAGCTGTGAACATGGGCTCACTGCGCTGGGAGCCCTCGCTGAGCCAGGCCAGGGACAGCAGGCACAGTGCCAGCATCCTAGGCACCTGGGAGAGACCTGCAGCCCATCAGCTCCAGGAGGAGACCCTGCTCCACAGTGCCTGAGCATCTCCATCGCCTTCTCTTTCCACTCCTTGTTACCCATCCCAGCCTGTGCCACCCCACCAGCCCTG
This sequence comes from Mesitornis unicolor, assembly GCF_000695765.1. Lineage (NCBI taxonomy): Eukaryota > Metazoa > Chordata > Aves > Mesitornithiformes > Mesitornithidae > Mesitornis > Mesitornis unicolor. The sequence continues at coordinate 3,430 of NW_010174789.1, read as the reverse complement.
AGACCCCCTGGGCACTGCCACAGCTCTGGCATCCCCATGCGTGAACCTTCCCAGGTGCAGCTCACCCTCAGTGCTTCCTTAGGACAGGATGGTACCCCAGTAAGCTGAGGCTGAGGAGGAGCAGGGCTGTGGAAGTCCATCCTGTGGGAGGGACCCAGGAGGATTGCAGGGTGCTGAGAAAGCTGGCCTCAGTCCCAGTTCATCCTGCCCTAAGGGGCAGCTGGCACTCAAGCTCCTGGCAAATCACAATGCCAATCGCTGCTCCCTTGGCAGGGCCAAAGGAAGCAGACAGTCATCAGGCTGGAGAGCTCATCCCCTGTCCAGCTGATCCTCTGGAGCTGGGGAAGGCCATAGGGAGAACATGGGGATACTCTGCCAGGTGACTTGTGTGCACCTCAGTTTCCCCACCCTGCTGACAGTGTTTCTCCCAGGGGCTCTGCAGGGTGAGCTCCTCCCAGGCCAGCCAGAGAAGGTGTCTGCACAGGGATGTGGTCACAAGAAGGAGATAATGGGAAGAATGGAAGACTGGGAGGAGAGGCTCAATTAACCTGGACTGCGGAGGACGGTGTCTGCCAGCACTGCTGGCAAGGCTGCAGAGATTTTGGAGCTGGGTCTGTCCTGGCTGTAGTACGGGTAATGAACAAGGTGGCACTCAGGATAGCTGCCCCTTGCTCCAGGCCAGGCAGGCCCCTCTAGAGGGAAAAAGCCCAGCAGTGAGCTGCGTGTCCGCAGGCCATAGGCATGAACCCACACACCAGTGCTCCAGCTTGGAGCAAAAGCAGCCTGTTGTCTCTCAGACTGGAGGGATAGCACAGCCATATGGAACAATGTCCCAACCTTGGCAGCTGGGTGCCCCCAGGCAGGAGCTTCCCAGGGAGCCAGGAACAGCCTGACCACTGGCAGAGGGATAGGGGTGAGTGGCCACCCCATCCCTGTGCCATGGACCCTGCCAGTGAGCAAGGGAGGCTGTGGGAGCTACGTGGTGCCACACATGCCCAGCTTGGAGAGGTGAAGGTGCTCAATGGCTGTGGTACTAGCAGCCCCACCGCACTACGAGAGCGCACTGCTGCTGCCTTCTCTGGGGATTGGAATGGTCCCAGCAGTCTTTGTGGGACCAGGATCCCCCTTGCCACAGACAAATAGCTTTTCTTCCCCCGTGGCTGGGCAGGAAGGGGCTGTCCTCCAGCTGCAGAGGACACCTTGAGCCCCACTGCTCAGCATGCTCAGAGACTGTATCCCACTGCACAGGCCTTGCTTCTCTTCTCTCTCCAGTCTCAGCAGCAAGGGGGTGAGTATGGGTGTGTGGGCATGGGGTTTCATTGGGTTGCACAGGGATGGGACAGTCCCTTGATGTCACTCCATAGTGCTGGGCAGTGAGGGAGGGGGAGCCTTTGCCACAGCCCCACGCTGGGCTTACCAAAATAAGCGTAGATGAGAGGCACCCACATGTGGGTGGACATACTGGTGCAGGGCTGCCTGCCAATGCAAAGCAGTGCCCTCCATGCCCAGTCACAGCAGGTGATGGGTGGCTGTCCCCTGGCCAATGGCAAGGCTCCTCCTGCTCTGCCCTCACTCAAACTCCCACTCTGCACAGCTTGGCCCATTCCCCAGATGCCCCTCCCCTGCATCCAGCTACAGCCAAAATCCCTCCAGGCTGGATGGAGCCTTTCCAGGAGGAAACAATGTTCCTGATTGGAGACAAAAGGCTTTTCCCACCAGATCCGGTGCCTGGTGCCATGGAGAAGGCATGCACGACCCAGAGCCAGGCCATTTTGGGAAAGGGGAGAGAAGGAGGCTCAGGCTCTGAGTGGTGGGCAGGAAAGGCCTCATGGTTCCCAGTGTGCTGATAGCACCAAGGCCCTGCCATCAAGCTCCACCTGAGATTTGAGGCTATGGGGTCCTGGTTATATGCAGGGCAGAACTCAGCCTGTCTTGTCCCAGTGGAGCTATGTCCTGGCTTGTGTTGTGGCACCTGATGGCAAGGTCATTCCAGGAGCTGTTGTCACCCCAGTGTGCTTAGCATCGCTAAGCCCGGTGACACAAAGCCAAGGTGTCAGGCAGGGGTAGAGGCAGCAGGAGGATGGGAGAAAAGCAGGGGGTGCCATGGGCACCCATGCAGGGTGCAGCCAGGCCGTGCAAGGACAGGGTGCTGGCCCCATGGCAGGGATGCAGTACATAGGGCTCATCTGTCCCCACACATGGCTGCAGCTGGCAATGCCCTGCAAGGAGGGTGAGATAGGAGCTATGGGACAGGCAAGGCATTGTGTCTCAGATCCCTCACTGCAGGTGGGGAGATGCTGTCTCCAAGTCTCTTCATGTACCCTCATGTACACCCTCAACCCACATCACGGAGAGAGTGAGAGTTGGCTCTCAGTGCAGAGACCACATACCGCATGCCACTGTGACATTGCTGCCCACCGCACCACGCACCCCAGTGATGTCATGCTCCACCACTGCAGCAACATCCCATCCCAGGCCACAGCCATCTCCAGCACCACTACAACATTGTGCAGCAGGGGCCTCATCACACCCCAAAGGCACCCCACAGCAGTGACAACATGGTGACACGACAGCAGCCCACAGCATCATGCTGCATGTGCCCCAGTACCATCATATCCCTGTTCCTGTCATTCCCAGGCTGCCATATCTGTATCCTTCAGGTCAGAGGACAGGCAGGAGATGTCCCACAGACCTATCAGCCCCTCTCCCACAGCAGCTGTGCTGCCCAAGGATGCTAGTAGTGCCCCCTCCATGGCACCCCAGCCCCAAGCAGCTGAGCCCCTGCAGTGTCTCTGCTCTGGTCAAAGCCCATGACCCCCAGCTCTGCTGCCCCGGGCTCAGTGCTGCTCTCTCCCACATCCCTCTCACAGACCCTGGCCTGCACATGCATCCCATCACAGGTGCTTCCAATGGGCACAAAGCCCCCAGCCACTGGCTATCCCGTCCCTCTCCCCTCCCACACAGGGCTCCTCAGCACTGGACCTGGCATGCTGGGGCTCAGCCAGCAGCAGCTAATGCAGTGTGGAGATGAGCTGTCACCTTAGCCTCCGAGCTCAGCCCAAAGGGACACCAGGTCCTTGGTGGACACAGCTACAGCCACCTGCTCTCAGGCCCACCAGCAGCCCCTTCCCACGCAGGCAGACACACAGAGGGACCCCTCTATCTGCAGCTCCCAGCCCCTCCACGGGTTGAGCCACGACCAAGCACGAATGTCCCTAAAAATAGGAGCTACTCGTTCTCTACCTCTGTCCCTTGCTTCTTGCCACCCTGCCACCTCTCCCTTAGTCCCAGCCCACATCCCCAAGCACCACTTCATCCTCCTGAGCCAACTTGCTCTCAGCCCAGCATTCTTCATCCCCCTTCCTCCTGCCGTGCCACCCTGCATCCCCTCCGCCCTGCGGGGGCAGGCTGCGCGCCCGGCCCTGCTCTT
>NW_010174788.1:0-1235 GCF_000695765.1 Mesitornis unicolor | reverse complement strand
GGGTTTGAGTGGCTTTGGGGTGGTTTTAGGGTATTCTGGGGGTATTTTGGGGTATTTTGGGGTATTTCTGGGTGTTTTCAGGTGTTTTGGGGATTTTGGGGGTGGTTTTGGGGTGTTCTGAGGCTATTTTGGGGATGTTTTGGGTTGGTTTGGGGCATTTTGGGGTGTTTAGGGGTGTTTTGCGCGGTCTTGGGGAGTTTGGGGGTGGTTTACGGGGTGTTTCGGGCCACTTTTGGTCTATTTTGGGGTTGTTTTGGGGGCATTTAGGGGTGATTTGGGATATTTGGGGGTGTTTTCGCAGGTTTTGGGGTGTTCTGTGGTACTTCTGTTCTATTTTTGGGTCAGTTATGGGGTGTTTGGGGTGGTTTTGGGGTGACTTGGGGTATTTTGGTGTATTCTGGGGTGGTTTTGGGTGGGTTTTGGGTGTTTTTGCACGGTTTTTGGGTGGCTTGTTCTATTTTTTGGTCATTTATGGGGTGTTTAGGGGTATTTGGGGGTGGTTTGGGGGCATTTTGGGGTATTTCGGTGTATTTTGGGGGTATTTTTAGGTGTTTTGGGGTGGTTTTGGGGTGGTTTTGGTGGTTTGGGGGAGGTTTGGGGTGATTTTGGGGGTGTTTTTGGGGCATTTTGGGGTGTTTTAGGGTGGTTTTGGAGAGTTTGGGGTGATTTTAGAAGTGTTTTGGGGGTGTTCTAGGGTATTTAGGTGTATTTTGGGGGTATTTTGGGGTGTTTATGGGTGTTTTTGGGGTGTGTTGGGGTATTTAGGTGTATTTTAGGGAGTTTGGGGTGATTTTGGGGGTGTTTAGGGGTGTTTTTGGGTATTTAAGTGTATTTTGGGGGTATTTTGTGGGTGTTTTGGGGTGTTTTGGGGAGTTTGGGGGTGATATCGGGGGTGTTTAGGGGTGGTTCGGGGGTGTTTAGGGGTATTTAGGTGTATTTTTGGGGTATTTTGGGGTGGTTTTGGGTGTTTGGCAGTGATTTGGGGGGTGTTTAGGGTGTTTTGGGGTGTTTGGGGGTGATATTGGAGGTGTTTAGGGGGGTTTTTTGGGGTGTTAAGGGGTATTTAGGTGTAATTTGGGGGTATTTTGGGGTGTTTTGGACTGTTTCTGGGGTGTCTCGGGGTATTTTTGTGTATTTTGGGGGTGTTTTGGGGTGTCTGGGGGTGATTTTGGGGGTGTTTGGGGGTATTTAGGTGTATTTTGGGGTGTTTTGGGTGGTTTTGGGGAATTTGGGGG
>NW_010174787.1:576-787 GCF_000695765.1 Mesitornis unicolor | reverse complement strand
TGGCCCCCCCAGCCCACCTGGTTGCCAGCAGTGGGTAACTGTGGCACGGGGAGGCCCAGGCGTCCCTGGTCCAGGGCATGGCATCGTACAGCAGCAGGTCCTTCTCCGTCACCGCCATCAGCACCGGCCGCCACTGCTGCCGCCCCCCGTCCAGACGGGCCTGTGGGGACACGGGGACACCGTGAGGGGACATGAGGGGGACATGGCTGCT
>NW_010174787.1:0-332 GCF_000695765.1 Mesitornis unicolor | reverse complement strand
GAACCGGGGGGCACCCAGCCCCCACTGCTGCTGCCTCCTGTCCAGCTGGGCCTGTGGGGACATAGGGACACCATGAGGCGCATGAGGAGGGGATGGGGGGACACAGGGGGACATGGCCACCACTGCTGCTGGCCCCCATCCAGATGGGCCTGGGAGGACACGGAGGAGGACATGGGGAGGGGACACGGGGGGACGTGGGTGCCCAACGCTGCCCGTGCACCCCAGTGCGCACAGAGCAGTTTTAGAGAAAATACTGAAAGATCTTCCTCAAAATAAGGAGAATGCCCTCAAAAATCATCTGGAGTTTGGTGTCCTGATGTAGGACACCAGTG
>NW_010174786.1:2095-2333 GCF_000695765.1 Mesitornis unicolor | reverse complement strand
ATACCCATCTAGGGCAGCACTCCAGTTGTGTTACTCATCCCCCCATGTTTCCGTGGTAGCTACCATATCGTAGTTATCCTGATGCACAATAGCTTCTAGTTCCTCCTGCTTATTGCCCATGCTGCGTGCATTGGTGTACACACACTTCAGTCGGGCTAAAGGCCCTGCCACCTTTTCACAGGGAGCAGTCTGAATTTCTGCCAAGCCATTTTCAGGGACTTCCATGGTTACTAACCCA
>NW_010174786.1:0-959 GCF_000695765.1 Mesitornis unicolor | reverse complement strand
AGCGCAGGCCACAGCCTGCAGCTCGACCCCCGAGTGGCAGCGTGCTCCCACCATTGCTCTGTCTGGCAAGCTGCGTCTGCCTTGGTGGGTGCGTGGCTGAGGGAGGCCATGGCTCTCTGCCTGGTGGTAACCATTGCTGACCGGCTGATCCGGCCGAACCTCAGTGCCTTGCCTGCTCGCCCTGCCTGCGCGAACTCCGTGCAAACTGCCATGCAAACTGCTGTGCCACGCCCTTCTGACACGCCACGCCCTGTTTGCCCATCCTGTTCGCGGCTCTCCGGGCCACTCGTGCTCCGGGGGGGCTGCTTTTCTACCTGAGGGGCTTAACCGTCACTCTTGTCCCCGCCCACGGTGAGTCAGCGCTGACCGCTGTCAGGGCTCATGTTTCCCTCTCTGGGGGGGGGGGGGCTGGGGCACCCTCTCTCTCCCAGAGCTTTTTGCCTCCGCGTTTGGTTTTTGTTTTTCCCGCGGTGTAGCCGCTTTTGTCACTTCAGCAAGGTCCCCCGGCGTGGTCCTCTGTGTGATCCTTCACTCTGGAGCTCTTCACCTCGGTGACTGCCGATATCGGGGAGGTTTTGATATTTAGCCGGATGGGAGCACAAAGATTTGAACATTTTGACGTTTTGCCTTACCTGACAATCAAAGGGGACAGTTCCCATCAAAAACGTATGTGGGACAGCCTGTCATGGTAAAGCTGCCTTCTATTGGCACTGTGCCCATGACTGACAAAACCCAGAGGCTTGTGTGCCTGGCAGGCCCTAGATGGAAATGGCATCAGTAATGCCTAACTTTAAAGTCCTGGTCCCAAGGCCGAGGTGCACTTTGTGTTCTCTTGCAGGAACATGAGATGACAGATCTCTCCAACGTGCCTGCTGACTGCAGCAATGACAGTGGACAGGGGCAGCCGAAGCCTGGACAACAACATGGGAGCCAGACTGACAGTGGGATTCACACATATG
>NW_010174785.1:1808-2027 GCF_000695765.1 Mesitornis unicolor | reverse complement strand
CTACTGAAAGCTTATAGATAGACATAGATAAATACATATATTAAAATATATAGAAATATAAATATTTAACTATAAAAATATAAATAGTTAAATATAGAGACAGATATTGAGCTAGGTAAGAAAAGCATTAGATCACCCAATTCTGAATGTCTACAAGGTGACAAAAACCACAGAACTTAACTTCCCTCCAACAACAGCCCATGATGGTGTCATGGTTTG
>NW_010174785.1:0-1781 GCF_000695765.1 Mesitornis unicolor | reverse complement strand
AAAGAGTGTGAAGGAAGAGCTAAAATCTGCCCCACTGCTGAAGAAATGATTGTAATGGACATTGCAGGTAATAAGACAATCTTTAAAAGTCTCAGTTAACTCTTTTTTTTGTGAAATTGCATATATATGCAATTTTCATAATGCTATGGTATTTTGTTACACAGCTAAAAGAAGACTTTCCAAACGCTTAAAACTATCTTTAGAAATTTTTTGATTTTCCCTTTCTTAGAGAAAAAATAACATAGTTAGAAAAAAATAAATATTAACATTGAATAAACATGATGTTGGTTTTTTTGTTTTAATAGGCTCATGATCATTTAATCTTGCCTTGCAAAATAGCTCTTTTGGGCTAAGAACAAATTGCACTTCATACAGATATTATTTTGAAATGTTTGTGAAAAGTTGAAGGAAATACACCTAGAAGACCAGAATTCTATGCCATCTAGAGCAATGATGTGCCTTATTTGAGAGCATAATTAATGTCACTGTATGTACAAATTATGCTAGTTGCTGCCTAACTGACCATTACTTTTACAAATTTTTAATCTATATACACAACTGCAGTCATTGCGCAGGTTAATTAAATGCTATTGAAAATCAGACTTGGTGTAAAGGTTAGATTAAATAAATATCAGACTACTGAAAAAATTATTAATTGATCGGTATTGCATGCAAGATGATATATTTTTCAGAGTAGGCTTCTGAAATATTTTTACGATATTACTCTTAATCATTTTTATTGCTTACTTGATACATCTGTGAGTATGTAAAGATTGATTGTTCTTAATACCTTTAAAATAATTAAAGGAAAAAAAGACTACTGGGACTGTGAATCCATTTTACATACTAGTCAATTGACAAAGTAAGAAAAAACGAAATAAAGATTTGAGACTAGTTCAAAGATAAACATAAAAAGTTTAAAGGAACTTCATGTCAAAACCACAATTCTGTTTTTTGGTATCATTAATTATCATGGATGAATGTCAGTCATGTAAACTCAGATCAGTTCAGAATTACAACCATCTCAAAATATTACTGTGTTTATAGACAGTTCTAAAATTGAAGTCATGCAGTGCCAGGAATTAGATACCACAAACAGGTACCTCAAAAGTCAACAACAATACCAATTCTACTTCAAACAATACCAATTAATTTATTATTTACGCTTAAGGCAACATGGTTAGACAGTATTGGAGAGACCAGAAATTAAGTTTTTTCATCTATACTAAATATCTATCTACTATGCAGAACAGTCCTTTCTGGGTTTTGTCTTTCTGTCCTCATTAGTTTTAAATGCATGATTACCTGTTTTCACAGGGAGTGATGAGATTTCTGACAAACTGTGCTGTAGTTTGTATTATAAGAGGCTCCTGACAGTGAAGAGTTAGAACCCTATGACTTGCAGTTGAGCTGCAATATAAAAATAGAGTATGCAAACCATCTACCCTGGTTTTGAATCAAAGTAGTGTGGCTGACTTCTCTTGTGCTCCACTCTGCTGTCCATTCATGAAAAGCATGCTCTGATGCATATAACTAGGATGCATTCGGTTTGACCTAGAGATCAGATATTATCTCAGGACCAAAAAAAGGTGAAGTTACTTCCTTGCAGATATTGAAGCCTAATTGTAGGCATTTAGGAAAAAAATACTATAAAAGATACCAACCAAATTAAATCAAGGACCTACAAAGTGAAGCACTCAGTGAAAAGCATGTCACTTTCTTGGTTCACAGGTGACTTCCTTGGTTTTCAGTGCCTTCCATCTTCAATCCTTTTTTATGCA
>NW_010174784.1:731-8378 GCF_000695765.1 Mesitornis unicolor | reverse complement strand
GAAGTGAGTCCCGCCGGCCCTGCCCTCCCCGCCTTCCTCTGCCTGCCCCTGCCCCTGCCCAGCCCGCCGAGCCCCTGCAATGTTGTTTCCCTCTTGTTTCAGGAACTCCAACAGCAAAAACGACCGGAGGAACCGCAAGTTCAAGGAGGCCGAGCGGCTCTTCAGCAAGTCCTCGGTCACCTCGGCAGCGGTGAGTGCTGGGCAGACGTCCCTGTACCGGTCCCCATCCCTTGGTGCTCCTGGTGCAGCTGGTCCTGTGGGGTCGTCCAGGCTCTGCAGGACCAGTTTTCCGTTTAAGCTCCTGTACCTGCCCCGTCTCCCCGTGACCCGTGCATCTTCATCCCAGCATCTTTCAGAATCCCTTTTCCTGGTGCCCAGAGGGGTGGAAGGGAACCACGGTTGGGAGCCACCCTTTCACTGCCATCCCTGTCTTTATCTTTTTGCTCCTGACCCCCTCCTGCTGTGCCGTGCTGGTGCGAGGCCATAAGCTCCTTCAGGCAGAGCCCTGATGTGTGTTCCTCCGTGAAGTGATCTCTGTGGGTCTGAACATTTGAAGAGCAGTGAGTGAGTTACAGCTTCCATTAACATCCCTTTCGTTTCTCTAGGCGGTCAGTGCGTTAGCTGGAGTTCAGGACCAGCTCATTGAGAAGCGTAAGTCGCTTTTCCATTTCTCTCAGAATTTGGGAAGATTTGCCCCACCGTTCAGCTCTGTCTCCAGCTGTCTGGATCCGTGCCGTGCTCGCTGCTCCCTGCAGTGCTCCCTGCCCAGGGACCTGCGGCTGCTCCTCCTCAGCCGGCTCCCCAGTGCTCCCAGCACAGCCTCCAGCTACACCAGTCAGCGAGGTGGCACTGTAAGAAAGAGAAAAAGCTGAGCTTCCTTCCTCCAGTAAACTTTTCTGCTCAGTAAGGGTTTATTGCGCATAAAACCTATTTAAATTGAGTTGGTGCTTTTGGGGAATGAGCTGAAGCAAGGTGTCTGTGTGTCAGCTGCAAGCGACGTGGGGAGGAGCTGCTTGTGATCAGGACTTTTAAGAATGTTTTTGTAATCAGTGCCAAATCAGATGCAATTCAAGTGTGCATCGGTTGCTGGGGAGGCTGCTTGCTGTCCTCAGAGGTATTTTTTGGGTTCTCTGACCCCCTGGTGCCACAAGGCTCAATGTCTGCTGCCCCGGCTGCCATCGCTGGGGTTGGTTCTTCCCCAGGGCTTTGCTGGGGTGGGCTGGGTGTGAGCCATGGGGAGGTCACCTCTGCAAATCCTTTTTGGGGAGGTCACCTCTGCCCGTCCTTTGTCCTGCCCCAGGGGAGCCAGGCAGCGGCACAGAGAGCGACACCTCTCCAGACTTCCACAATCAGGAGAACGAGCCCAGCCAGGAGGACGCTGAGGAGCTGGACGGGTCTGTGCAGGGGGTGAAACCCCAGAAGGCGGCTTCCTCCACCTCTTCTGGGAGCCACCACAGCAGCCACAAAAAACGGAAGAACAAAAATCGGCACAGGTTAGTGGCACCGGCAGCCTCATGTCCTGCCTGCTGACCTGGCTGCGCGTGGGAAAGGAACCAGTAACGTGTTACAGCAGTGAGCAGCTCAGGTCGTTGGTTTTGGTGATTTTCCTGGTCTTTAGCTGCACACATCCTGTAGCGTTCGCCCGTTGCACCGAGGAGGGGGCAGCACAGGGTGCCAGCTCCAGCTCTGCGCAGCGATGCTTTTGGCCGGGCTTTTCAGTTCCCCTGGCCTCCTTCCTGAGGAGGGGGGTTGCAGCCCTGACCTCCTCTGCTTGCTTCTGGGTTTCTGCACACCCAAGTAAGATGGGATTGTCAGTGCTTCCTTTGGAGGAGGAGGGTGAAAAGGCAAACTGGGATGGTTTGGGGCTTGCATCCTCACTACAATTTCCACTCTAAGCCCTTTCAGCTGCCACCTCCCAAACTGAGTCTGTTCCCATTATGACATGGAAGAGTTAACCTCAAAGTATTTGTTACTAAACGGACCTGAAATTCACCTGAAACAAAGATTTCCCGAACCCTTTATGGCTGGATTTAGGTGACCAGTTCTGCCCCCTAAGCACACCCCTGTTATGGGCTGGTGGCTCAGGAACCGGAGATCGGCTCCTGCCGTGCAGAGCCAGCAATGTCCAGATCCATCAGGGATACCCAGAGCGTGGTGGGGATGTGCTGCGGAGTCAGGGCCCAGGGGAAGGCGTGGAAACTGCTGCTCTTGGGAAGACCCTGCAGAGCTGCACCTCTCTGGAGTGACTGCTGGAGCTGGTCCCTAGAGGTTATGAGGAATAAAGGAGCTCTTACAAATCAGTGTTCTCGCTAACCCTGGGCTGTTGGCTTTGTGTACAAATGGGCTTTCCTCTTCAGGGGCCTTCCCGTGCAATTATGAGAGAAATGTTTAAGGAGAAGCGGTAAAAATGCACAGGGGTTGCTGGGGAGGGCTGGTTTGGGAGCTGCAGAGGTAGGTAGAGCTCTTGGAAGACGTTTAACTACCTTTTCTCCATTAGGTTTTGGGTCATTAGTGTCTCTTAATTCTTAGATCAGAATTTTGTTCCTGCGGCACTTTTAATTGGGCAAACACCCTGAAGTTGAAGGGTGTCCCTTTGGATCCCCTGCAGCTGGGAACCCAGAGCAGTTCAAGACGCGTTTTTGGCTGTAGGCAATGGGAAGGAAGCTCAGAAACAACACCAGAAATCACCTCTGTAGACGAGGGCAGAGAAGCCATCTGTGAAGCTGCAGTACGGCTTAAGATCATTGCCATTTCAAATTATAAACTATTCCACGAAGCACTTACGTGGACAGCAAAGCCGTCCACCGCAGCGGGGTGCAGTACCAATGCTGTCAGTAATGCAGATTCCCTTGCTGCGTTGCATGACAGGAGCTGGGGAGGAGCTGCCAGGTTTGGGGGGCGCTGGGGTCTCTGCTGCCTCCCACTGCAGCAGCGCTGGCACGGCCAGGGATGGAGCTGGGCATGGGGAGCCCTGGGCCCGGCTGCTCTGGGGGTCCCCGTCCACAGGGGCTTTGCAGTTGTAGCGACTGCTCTGTAGTGCTCAGCGTGGCCGGGTGTGTGGGTACAAGAAGAACATTGCATTTGTCTGTGAAAAACAGGACAAAACCCCCACAAAACTCTGCTAAAGTTGTGATTGTTGTTACTGACTATCCCCTAAATTTTGGCAGGAAAGACCGAACACATTTCAGGTCTGTCTCAGTTAAAAACCCCAAACCAAACAGTCCCAGTCTGTCAAAGTGCAGCCGAGTGCTTGCGTTGCACTGCAGCCCAGAGCGCTCCTTCGGAAGAGACCTGCGTGTGCTGCTTGAGTGGCACAGAGTGCAAAGAAAGGAGAAAACAGAAATACACTCTGGGGTTTCCTTCTGCTCAGGAGCTCCTGTTTGGCAGCATTCGCTGGAGCTGTGCCTGCCTGTTCCCGAGGACCCAGGAGGTGCTGGGCAGGGCCCTGTGCTGGCTCCCCTGGCAAATGCACTGGGGTTTCCCTGCTCCTTTGCCATGGTGCGGAAAGTGGGATTGGGACTGGGCAGAGCTGGGGGAACTGGTGGTTTAGTCCCGCAGTTAAAACCGGAGGGGATGGAGGTCACAGTGTCCATAGCGGGGTGATCTCTGTCCCTCTGAGCGCACAGCAGGGCCGTGGGGGTTGTTTTGTGTGCTCAGTTCTCATGGCCAAAAGGTATTTTGGGAGAAAACACTGCTCCCCATAGACATTCAGTGCTGAGGAGCCACCAAATTCAGCGGTTTGAGGGCCCGTCCTTTGCACCGAACCCACTGATATGGGGGTGGTGCCCGTGGGGGCGCTGAGGCCAGGGGTGGGAACGGCCCAGACCACGGCGAGCGCTGCCCCAATGGCCCTGGGCTCTGGGGGACTCTCCAAGGGGGGGTGTGTGTGTGTGTGTGTACGTGTGTGTGTGTGTGTGTGTGTGTGTGTGTGTGTGCCATGAACACCCCAGTGCGGACCCAGCCCCTGGTCCCTCCTGTGCCTGACTGAGCTTTGCTGCCCTGTGCCAACGCGACAAAGGAGGTGACAAAGCCGCTGCTCTCGGGCCCCGTTTCTGCAGGCAAATCCGGTTTTCTCTGCCCCTGAGCCTGTGCACGCTCAGGCGCTGAGCTTCCTCAGCACCCAAAACCCCTCCTCGACACCTCTGCCTCTGCTCTAACAGCTCTGTGGTCCCAGCGAGCCATGGGGAGGGGGATTCGGGTGCCCAGCCTGGGGTGCCCTCGGTGCCCGGTTGGGGTTAAGATACCATAAGAACGCTGCGGCGTTTGAACGCTGCCTTTAGGATTTATTTTGTTTTACTTCATTTTTAGTGATCTCGCTAGGGTGGCTAATCAACTAATTGATTTAATTCGTTAGTATATTAATTTCTATTGCTTTCTTCCTTTCAAATGCTGCCCCTCAGCCCGTCTGGCATGTTTGATTATGACTTTGAGTAAGTTGGACTTGACTTAGTACTTGTGCTGTGTTGTTAGTGTGTAGACACCAATGTGCCTTTTGAGACCTTTCTAACCCATAGTTTATCTGTTTAATTGTAGGTATGTATATTAGGTTAGGCTGGGAAGTTTTTTTTAAAAACAGAAAAGCGTGATGGAGGTAACATTTTATTTAATAACTTCAGCAAAATCCAATTAACTCCACTCTCCTTTACCTTTCTATCTCGTTGTTAATTGATAGAGAATCCTTTTTAACGTAAAAAAACCCGTAGTTTACAACCTGATTCTTCTGGCTTTGCTTCCTGAGGAGATTAGCGTAGACTTGGATGTTTCCTCCTGGAGAAACGCCATAGACTCCTGTCACCCCTCGTCCCGCGCCCCTGCCTCTGTCCCCAGTCGATAACCGTTGTCACCGCTGTGTCTGGATAATGACCCGTGCCACAGCCGCACCTCTAACGACCTTACCATAGAGCATGCGTGTCTCACCCGATTTCCTTACGCTGCGTAACCTCCCCGTGGTCGTAACCGTGAGCCTGAATTAACGCTTGTGGGGGGCGGGAGGCGCCTAAAGCAGAGCCCGCTCTGCGCCTGCTGCTCCCGCCCCGCGGCGCCGGGCAGGCCCGGCTCAGCCGGCCGGGCCGCGTTAACCACGTAGCCTCTGTCGTAGCCGCGTGCGGTGTCTGCTGCTTTGACCGTCTTGGTGTCATGTATTGAAATGGACGTTTCTCTTGTCTTTCCAACCACAGGATTGATCTCAAGTTAAACAAAAAGCCAAGAGCCGTAAGTATCAGAGCGCTGTCGTTGTTTGCGTTGCCCGTCGTACGCTGGCGCACTGGCTCCTTGTCGTGACGAGCTGGGGTTTAAGAGCTTGTGCTCACGGTTCAGGAGTGTCGTGCTATGAAATGTGGTGTGGATGTACAGCACACGAGCCCAGGCCGCTCGGCTGGAGCCGGGTCGCTGTTAACTCCTGTGCTCCCGTGGAGAAGCTGTTCTGTGTCCTGTTACCTCGTGATCCAGAAGCCTCTGGGTTTGGTTGGTGCGCTCTTGAGCTGAGGTTTCGAAGGGCCCTCTCTCTTTTGAATGCTGAGCTGCAGGAAAACGCCTCTCTTTTCTGTTTTGCCTGCAAGTGTTGGTGTGTAGAAGTGAGAGGAGACCGAGCAGCCCAGCTCTGCAGCGGGGCCTGGAGCCGAGCTGTAACGTGCCCGTCCTCCCCTCTCTCCGCAGGACTACTAGACTGCTCAGTGCCGATTCTCCTGGCATGTAGGGCCCCGTGAACCCCACCGAGAACAGCGCCCATCGCCCGGACGGGAGGCGTCTGCAGACGGGAGCGGCTGGCGCTAAAGATCGTGGATGGGGACGAAGCCTGGACCGCGTCTTTGCATCGTTTTCACACCGCCCGAGGCGCAGCAGGACCGAGGTGTCGTGGTAGTGGTAGTGGTAGTGATCCTGAGTTCCTGCCTGCTCTGCGCTTCGGGAGCTTCCCCGCGTTGGCTGATTTGCCGCTGCCGCCCCTGGCCCTGCAGACCCACACGGGGGTGTTTCTCCTTTTTCCCCTGGAGCCCGGGGCTGATCCGGTTCGTCCCATCCGCGCTGAACGACTTAGATGACTTCTGTTGCTGATATGTAGCTTTGTAGATCGGGTTTCGTTTGGGGTTTTGTTGTTGTTTTATATACCAGAGTGTATCGTTAACAAACCGACCCTTGGTTTCTCTGTGTCGGTCCATGTGAGTGGCAGGTTCTCCGTTTGTGGAACAGCTCAGCTTGGTTCCCGCTCCAGCCGGGAAGAAGGAGCTCATGCCCTTTCCCTCTCTTGTTTTAAACACCATCCCCTACAATGTTCGCCGTGCTTTTAGACGCAGGGAAGGCCGGAGCTCGAAGCCGCCTCGCTCTTTGCTATCTTTGAGGCCGGGTGGATTCTCTTTGTAATACAAACTCCTGTCATTTGTACATAAACAATAAAGTTACGTGTTTGTCGCTCTTCTCATGATCTTTTCCAGTCCAAAATTTGGCTCCCACCGCTGTGTATTCACCATCTGCGTTACGAGGCCGTTGCTGGAGTTCCTCCACGTTGCCGTGGCTGTTCTCATCTCATCGGGAGGTTTCCCTGGTGCTGTCCGTCCTCCAGCACCGAGTGCTTGCAGGGGGGCAGGCGCTCACCTCCTGCTGTGTTCGGGGCACCCTCCGGCTGGTTTCGGGGCGGCTCCCGCTGCCGCTGGCCCGGGGGGTGCAGCCTGGATGGCCACGGGAGGAGCAGGCAGAGGGGTGGGTGTTGGGTGTTGGGTGTTGGGTGCTTTCACCGTAGCCAGGTCAGGATAGCGCTGCTCCAAGAGCCTTTGCCTTTCTCAGGGCAGTCGTTGCCTTTGTTACCCACCCGGCCGTGCATTTGAGTCTGCTCGGACGCGATGGGGAGGTGGCAAAAGCTGCTCCACAGCCCCAGTAGGTGCCTGTGTGCTCCATACAGCCGGTGTTTGCTGCGTCCTATTGCACCTCCCCGGTGTCCTGGGTCTCAGCTGCTCCCAGCACAGAGGGTACCAAGGGGGAAGCAAACGCACGGGAGCACGGTTCTCCCGTCTGTGCTCTGGTCTGGGGCTGGAGCAGCTCCGTGTTTGTTCGAGGGGCTGGGCCGCTCATCTGTGGGGTGTGGGGATGTGAGGGCTCAGTGGGAGCTGCAGAGCTGCCCTACTTCTTGGTGTTTTAAGTTAGAGAGGTTAAATGCAGGGGGGTGGAAGAGCTGGGAAATGGCATAAACTCCTAAAAGGCCCTGGTTTCCCATAGGTCTTGAAAAAGGAGCCTTAGCTGGTGGGTTTTGATTGCTTGGCCTTTGTACAGAAGCAGCTTTTCTGCTCCGGCTGCCGCTGTTCCCAGGCCGGGGCTGTGAAAGCGCCTGAACTGCAGAGGCTGAGCGGCTTTTTGTGCCTCTCGGAGCTGCTGCACTTTGTGCACAGAACAACCCCGCAGCAGAACAGGGCAGGGGGAGCTCAGGCCTGCCCGTGCAGGGGGGTTCTGTGGCAGCGTCACTCAGCTGCACGTTCCCGGTGACATTGGGGTGCTGTGGGGATGTGGGAAGGTGCAACCTTTGCGGGCTCCGGCAGCGTTTGTCACACAGGATGGGGACAGGGGGCCAGCCAGCTCGGATGAGGACGGTGTTGGATGGCACCGGCGCATCGATCAGGGCAGGAGCTGCAGGGGGTCGCAGGTAAAGGCACCGGGTGTGCC
>NW_010174784.1:0-629 GCF_000695765.1 Mesitornis unicolor | reverse complement strand
TCCTTGGCCCACAGCAAGGCCTGGTGGCCACGGCTCTGCACCAGCTTCTTGTGGTGTCACTGGGGCTGTGCGGGGTCTGTGCATTGGGAGCAGCAGCACTGTCACCTACAGGAGTGTCATGAGGTGGGTGCTGGAGGCTGTTTTGCCTAAAAATGGCTGGTTTATTGCTAGTTTTCTCCCTAAGCAACCTCAGTGACTAAAGATCCCCAGAAAAGCCAGTGCCCGGCCTTGGACATGGGCATCAGAGTGAGCTGCACAGGCTGCTGCAGGAATGGTAATGCAAGCTCAAAGTGTATTTAAGCCCAAATCCCAAGTCCTTTGCCTGCAGCAGATGAATCCTGAGCAGAGCAGGGCAGGGGTGGTGGAGCAGCAGCTGCCCTTATGGCCACCGAAGGCAGCAGGAGCGCCGCTAATCCCGCACAGCCTCATCACAAGAGGATTACGCAGGCGTTTATGGAGCCCGAGCAGGAGCTGGGAGCAGGAGGGGCAGCAGCCGCCCGGCCGCAGCGGGGAGGGCTCCGTGTGTGGGTAAGGGGCAGAGCCAGGGCAGGGAGCGGGCGTCCCCCCTGCGTGTGGTGGCTGCACCACGCGTGGGGCACGGCGGCCGCTCCTGGTGCCATGGGCCCACC
>NW_010174783.1:1354-2595 GCF_000695765.1 Mesitornis unicolor | reverse complement strand
CCAGGTAGTATTACTCCCACTCCCAACACATAACCTCTGTCAAATTTAGCCTGACATTTAGTTGTTCAGTGGCAAAATAGTAGATGCTAGGAGTCTCTACAAATCAACAGCAATGCCTACTGGGCAAAAGCAGTTTGCCTGACATTGGCAGCTTCTCCAAACTTCAGTGGGAATAAATCAAGAAGCCTGGCTCTTTATTTTGCCACCAGAAACTCAGGATGACTTAAGAAATTCCAACAACAAGGATTAGGCAACAAAACATCTAGATCTGGCTCACTCGTTGTAGTAGCTAAAAGCTATCAATTCTAACTCTCTTATTCCAGCTTCTCCAGAACTAATCCTGCTAAGTCAAATTAGGTAGATTTACACAGGCAACAGATCAAAAAACATGTAGTGGCTTCCTTCAGAATTGGAAATACAGATGTCAAAACCCAAAGCACCATCAGCTTATCCTGCTGGATAGTATTGTGATTTTTTTCAGTTGATTTGGAGCCTATCAGGAAAAGAAAACTCTGTGCACAAAGGACAGGTCCTCTCACTTGTAAAGTCTTAGCAACAGCCGGTAACATCCACTGTGCTCTGTAGGTACTAGCATCTATTAGAAAAGCATTACAGCAAAAGCAAAGATGTCTTTAAAGCAAGACTGAAACATATTCATACCAAATTGAGTTTAACCATTAGCTAAAAATTGGTTTTATAGCTATAAAGAACATCAGTGGCAACAAATATAATCAAAAGCCATTACTGCTGCAAGACAGCAGGAGTTTTACCTACAAAAGCATTATTTCTACATTATTGTTACTAGGAAGGAGCTTGTGCTTGCATTCTTGTACTATTTTTACCTGAAAAGCCCACCTTTGCAGTTGCATTGACTTATTTTAGGAAGCAAAGGAAAGCTGAAGCATTCATCGGGTTTTTAGATCACATGTCATCTATTTACTACTTCATCCCCCCAAAAATCTAGCTTAGCATTACAGGGGCTTTAACAGAACTCAGCCTGGGGCTTCACTGTAGTCTGAATATTGCCATCCAGAAACCTGGAAAAGAATCTGAATTATTTTTTTTTTTAATGCAGATACTGCAAATCAAGCAGTAGCTTAAAACAATTTCAGCTCAATACACCTGGATCATCCAGCTCAATCTGAAGTGTGGTAGTTCACAATGTTTGAAGAGGCAATAAATAAATCAACAGCAACAAAAACCACACTGATGAAAAGATCTTTCCCTCTCACTGAAAGAGT
>NW_010174783.1:0-1323 GCF_000695765.1 Mesitornis unicolor | reverse complement strand
GAGTGTTTAAAATTAATCCAGGGAGAAGAATGAAAATTGATGTTCACATTAGTATGGGAAAGTCACAACAAATTTCCATGCAGAAATATTATACTAGTATGATTAAGCCAGTAATAGGAAGACATTTAGGCAATATGAACATACTGAAGAGGTATCCATCACAAAGACTAAAGCAATTAAAAATCTCGACTGCATACAGAAATGATCAGCCACTTCACCAGAATAAACACATACAAAATTGAGACAGTTTTTGCTGAGCAGAAATACCAGGTCTGGTATAGTCACAAGACATTTGAAAGGGTCATTAAAGATGTGCTTTGTCAAATTTAGTAAGTGTGATAAAATTCCTTAGCCGTTTCAAGGTCATTTGTATGTGTTTGTAGTTGCAAATGCTCTCAATATATCACAGCAAGAACTTCAAATATCTACCTTTCTCTGATTAAGTAATATCCCATTTTAAACAGTATGTAGAACTACCAGTTTTGTATTTTCAAAGAAAATTATTTATGAATAATAGCTATAAAACAGATTCAACGTCCACTCTTAAAACTATCCTCCCCAGGACATTTCCAGAAGACCAGGGAATAGAGAAAGGAGGAAAACTTTAAATAATTTCAGGATTCAAAATCCATGGGATTAAAAGGAACAATGCACATTTGAAGCTCCAACTAATACCGTGGTGCATATTTCTTCAACACAACAGGTTCCCACTTCTGGAATATTTTCCAGACTCCCTCAGTTTAATTTAACATTGGCATCAAGGCAGATATAAATAACAAAATCAAATTCCATAGAGTTTTTTAGCACAAAAAAAACCAGGAAACTTTTACTTGCTGTTTTATGACACATAACTTGTAAGAAAACCAGGCACTGAAGTCCTATGTAGCTACTAAACCACATTAACAAAGTTGTTTTCAAAACTCCCTAAATAAAGAGAGACGTTTTAGTCTTAAGAGACTTCAATTACATCAACTACAGTAAGATCTCTTTATTTAGTTTTTCTTAGGTATTGTTTTGTGGGTTCTTTAAAGATTAGTTTTACTATTCTAACAAATAATACCTGTATTTAAACTGGTGTACATGGGGGATTACGGAAGTGAAAGGGATACCGAGTCGCCTCTCTGCTGGGACCTGCTAATTCTGTCACCAGCGGTATGCAGAGGACACAAAGCCATCTCACTGCCCTGCACACCGCGCCAGACCGACGAGACGTCCCTTTTCCCGGGCAGGACACGCCGAAAAGGCGGGCAGGGCAGGACACGCAGCCCAGGGAAAGTCCCTGCAAACTGCAGTGCTGCCGGAGCGATGCTTCCGCCTGACTCA
>NW_010174782.1:0-320 GCF_000695765.1 Mesitornis unicolor | reverse complement strand
AATTACTATCGTTAGCTATTTGGGTGTACATTTATTTACTTTGGGTAATTCAGATGCAATAACTCACCTTAGAAAGTCACAACATGAATGAGTGGCATAAGTAGTTATATTGATACAGCTATAGATAATAAAGGTAGGTAAAATAACACATGGGTTGGAGATGGTAGATCAGAACCACCTGCTGTCTGAAAACACAAGAGCAATGAGGTCATTTAATTTGATAAAGGGGGAATAAACAAGATTTTTTCACATATAATTTTGCAACAAAATGTCAGAAGTCAACAAGATGACTTCATAGAGGGCAGAATATTTAATAAAGT
>NW_010174781.1:11698-27594 GCF_000695765.1 Mesitornis unicolor | reverse complement strand
TCCTAATATTCTGTGATTCTGTGATTCAGTGGGGGCATTGCAGGGGGGAGCATCTGTGCAGTGACTCTTTGGGGCCGCTTCTGCTGCTCTGGATGGGCAGGTTTATATGGTTTATCTCCGGGGGAAGGACCTCTACCTATGCTGGTCTGCAAAGCTGCATGGGGCGGAATGTTCAGGTCATGAGCAGAAGGGTGATCGACAAGGTAGTGTTGTGCTCTGTGGGCTGGTATGGATCCTCCACCTTCATCCTACACTCACAGGAGAGGTGCCATCCTCTGTAGCTGCTGGGAGAAGGGCTCTTCACCCCTTAACCCTTTGTATCTGCTCTCTTTCTACCCTCCCAGGCTTTCCCTCACTATTTTCCATACACATGCCCAACCAGCTTTTCCTTCTGTCTTCCCCTAACACTCCATCCCCTTGGGTTTACTGAGTGTCTCCTGAAGTGTAAACCAATGAGTTGTCTTTCCTGCCCAGATCAACAGCCTCTTTTCTACCCCTGTTGAAAACCATGAAACAGCAGCCATCAAGATAAAAATGGCAATGGAAAAGCAAGAGCATGGTATAAAAAAATAGTGAGCCATCTAATGTAGCTGTTTCTCTTAACTTAAACATTATAAACAGAGAAGGGGAGCTCTAATAACACTTTTCTACAGAGTTTATGACCACAAGATATCACCAAGGATAAAAGCTTGGAGATCAGATTTTACTGATCCCACATCAGCATGGACAGAAATTATATGCACAGTTCCATCCCTACAAGAATAAGGATCGAGACTACAGACCTGAGTTGAGCACATACATCCTGTAGCTGACAGAAGAGCAAAAACATTCTCTCAGTATGCAACAAATACCGTTCTTCCAACTATGAAATAACTGGTGTTGCCTTCTGGAGCACCTTGTCTTGGCTGTACATCGAAACAAGGTGCCGGAGCACCTCTCGCACTGCGCTGGCACAGTACATTCTTCTTCTGACCCCATCTCAGTCTTCAGAAGAAAACTTTGTCAGCAAGTCCATATGCCTTCAAACAGATTAATTGCTCCGATGTACCCAGAGACATCTTTCTTTCAGCAGCCTACAAGATGTATATCTCTGGCTGAACCGAAGATGAGAGCCTTCTGTGAAACAGAATGCGCAACAAACTGTAGTACAGCTAGCAGAAATGAGCTCACACTTCTGAAATATTTATGAACAGCTAAACAAATGAATGCAAGAAAGTATTTCTTTCCAAGGGCAGGTAAACCAGGAACTATGAGGTGAATCGCATTATGAACTATGATAGTTAGTATATTTGTAGTATCCATTCTTATGTTGTAGCTAAATTAATTGAGGTAGTTGCATGATATGAGCAGGGGTCTCAGGAATTAACCTAATCATTCAGATGTGAACCCCTTCTATAACATTCAGAAATTAGCAATACATCATTTGTTCTTTTATGACCTGTGGTATCTTCATCTTTGTCCAGTGCTTACAAAAGCAATTGTAATTGTGCAAAATAAGCAAAAGGGATGGATAACACTAATCAGATCAGAACTGCAGTGGCATCGCTGTACTTTAAAGAGACTCTGGTGTAGCAGCAGAGCTGAAAGGCTCTGCCCTTCTCCTTTTCCTTCCTCCTTCCTAAAATTCATCAGCTTCTCAGACCTGCCAGCACAACTGCATGTGCTAGCTAGCTCTCAAAATGACATGCATTAGAAAAGTTCTAGTGCTAACAGTCACCCACCTAGATCCCTGTGTTTGAGAGCAGATCAGTGCTCTGGAATATCTGAGGATGAACAGCCTATTGACAGCCAGCCCGGGCTCCAGCTTGGGCACCGCACCTCGGCTTTTGGAGGCACAGATGCTCTTCTGTTGCTCTGCATGGTGCTGTGGGGCCCAGCACCAGTCCCTCACTGGCAGCAGCACTGGGACCAACCCATGTCTCTCTGGACGCCTTGTGCAGGCCCAGCCATGCACCTGGGATGCGTTTGGGTACCAAACCCACACTGGTCTGGGGACATCAGCTGTTGACAGCCAGCAGGGAAGACAGGAAAGATCAGGTGTCTTAGTGCCACGGCAGCACACCAAATTGCATTTCCTTTCTGGAAGTGGGACCTCTCATGTTCCTCAGGCACCACGTGCCCAGACCCAGCTCCAAGTGAGGGCTCGGTATGGGACACTGGGGATCCCTGCCTGTACAAACCTCTGTGGGGTGGTTCTGGGCTGGCACCCCCGGTGCTGGGGCAAGGCAGGCTCTCCTGCTGCAAAAAGGAGAGACTGAAATACTGGGGTTCCTGATGAACCAAAGTGTCCCATCGAGGTATGGAGATGCAGCCCAACCTACAGCAACAAACCAAAAGAAATCTGTTTTTCTCAGCGCTGTAATTTTCCTGAGCTGGAGAACTCAGTCTGATTTTATAACCAGACAGATATCAATAACCTACATCTCACTAAAGAAAGGATTTATCTTCTCTTTTAAAAGGCTCTCTATTTTTATCCAGGGGCTAAAGTAGGCGAAAGGGAAACATTGAAAACAGCAAGAGAGAAAAAAGGCAATTCTGGAAAAGTGCTACAAGAGCTTTCCCTCAGCTCAAATCTGCTTTTTTCATGCCCTTTTCCTTCTGCACCCGATCTCCTGACTCTCTCTCTCTTTGCTGTAGTTCACCAGAAATAAAAGCTGTCACAATATTTCCTCTCCAAGTGTCTCTGTGTGTTAGGTTTCAGGTCCTGACAGGTGTATGAAATCACAGCACCATCAAACGCAATGGCGAACACTGAAGCTTTTAAAATGGCTCTGTGTGCCGCGGGCCTGCTTTGGCATGCTGTGTCGCTGAAGAGGTGACTTTTCAAAGGTTCACTTCTAAAAGGAGAGACTGATCCTGGCGGTGACATACTTAAAACTGCTGAGTGATGCTTTCAGGAGCCAGGCAGGGAACACCGCCTGCAGCCTCCGCACAGCAGGGGAAGGAGACAGAGCTCCTGCTTCTGAAACTATGTCACGTCACCGCTATCCTGGCTGAACTCTATTTTCAAATACATTTTCTTTACTTACTTTAATCCGTTTCTTGGGGGCAATGTCAGATCTTCCCTCCCTGGCTTTGATCTCGGCGCCTGATGCTGCATTTCCTGAGTGTCAGCTGGGAAACAGGAGCAGAGGCAGGGGGAGATGCTGGCCCCGCGGCAGGGAGCTGGGGCAATCCGGGTTTTCAACTCGGCTTGTGCCCACTGCTTTCCTGCCTACATTGCTTTCTGCATCTGTACGAATCTTTTTACTCTTGCATGAAATGTAACGTGAAAAAGTGTAATTAGTTTTGGGATTTTGCCCTTGGTTTCAGCTGCCTTGATGCTCTTCTGCCTTTAGCATGCAGCACATTTTCAAACCACATATAGTGCCTTTTCCTAACATCACCATTTGAGTCTGCGGTTCAACATAAAAATGCTATAGTGATTCTATGATTTTATGATAATATATGGGCAGCTGGCAGGGCAGGGAAGAACAGGGCTATTTCTCTGTCCACCAGGAGATGGCAGTGAGGATGCTGAGTATGGGGTTTTTTCCCCCTTTATTTCAGGTGTACAGACTCTCTGAAAGATTACGGGTCCTTTGAGGACAACTGAGCTGTAACACTTTCATTTCTGTTTAATTTTCTTTTTCCATCACTCGTATTTACATCCATCCCATTGCTCCTTCTCCAGCACAATGCCCCCTTCACCCAACATCTACTACTTACCATTTCAACACGAGTGGCTTACCTCTACAGATAGGCACAAAGCAGCATCACAGAAGCTGAACAACAATATCTGGGGAGGAAAACAAAGAAGGGGGTGACAGGCTTTGGAGCTGGCAGGCAGCACATATGCAGGCTGCTGCACTGAGCACTTAGCCTTGATCAGTGTGGTTTCTGCCTGTGCTTGCTTCAGAGAAAAATACACCCTTGTAGCAAAATCGAATTGACATTTAGATTCTAGGTTTCATCCCTGATGTTCTTGGCTGGCCAGAGGACAGCAGGAGACACTTTTCCTTGTCTGTGTGAAGCTTGTGTGGCTTTGGACCGTACAACTCACAGTGCTGCAAGTCTGCTGCTAAGACTGACATTTTCTGCTGCAGTGCCTTCCATCAGAGGGCTTCCCAAAAGGGTACATTAACATATACAGTCCCATGGAATTTTGGAGGATGGCTCAGAAAGGGACAGTTTTCGGGACCTGCCCTGACAGTAATGCTCATGGAGCAGAGTCCTTGTGTCCTCCCTTCCATCACCATTTCAGAATGGACCCTCACGAGTTTTGTGCCTTCTGCACTTGGAGGTGATGGGCAGATGGGGCTGATCAATGAACTGCAAACAGATTCAAATGCCACAGCTGAAAAGGTGAACTTCTTTTTTCGGGGGCGGGAAGGGGGGTAGTGTCATAAATAAAGAGACTGCATGTCCCTGTTTCATGTAGAGCTCTGAGAACTTTCTCAGGGACACCTGAAATGCCCCAGTTTTTCATTGCTCCTATCAAAACATTTTTCTAAATAATTACAGAGTGTTAAAAATGGATTGCTGTACCCAGGGGAATTTGCTCTTTGTTTGCCAGGAACAAATAGGCCAAGAGAATGAGTGCTCAGCATCACGAGCAGTGTTTGAAGGAAAGAGCAAAGTCAAAAGACTGTAGACATCACTGGAGATGCTCTTTTTTCAAAGTGAATTTTGATTACACTTTGTCAGGGTTGCAGTAGACACTCCTGCACATTGTACTCCACGGGGCTGGGGGATAAGGAGGAATCTCCTCATCTCAGAGTACAGAATGTGTTGCTGTTGACTCAGAGGAATTTTTATTATTCTTTTTGGAAGTGACCTCTTCAAAACTATTCCTTTGCTTCTGAAGATGTGGCTTCCAAACAAGCACTGTGTTTTGATTACAACAGTCACCTTCATAGCAGTTTGCACTTCAATGGCATTGTTGCACCTCCTCAGAGAATCCTCGAGCCCTGAGCAAACACAAACCTCCAAATGTTCAAAGCATCCTGCTGCCATTGGTAGCTCTGCAATTTGTTTTTCACTTTTAGAGTATCTTTCTTGAATTATGTGTGCCTGAACAATCTGTTTCCTACTGTAACCGTGATGCTGGATGGCAGGAAGAAGGGAGATGGTCTCAGTATACCTAGTTTCCCTCAGAAGCTGTCCTAAAACTGCCCCTCAGACCTGTACACCCCCAGGTCCAGGATGTGCTGATTCCCCTGTGGGTTTGCCAGGCTGAACCTCCTCACCACGTGCATGGTAAGGCATACTGGAGCTGGGAACCTGCTGGGGGCTCTACAGGAAAGAAGGCAATGCAGTAGTTGTTCAGCAAGACTTAAAAGAAACATTTAATTTTTAAACAATATAAAACCAAACAGATCCCTTTGGAATGACTTTTGCTGTCACTCTGTTTACTTCCCAGCTCAGTTGCAGCCATGCCCCAGGCAGCAAAGAGCATGTGGCTGTGAGACAGCTCCTTACGCTTTGCTCCAGCTGGAAAACCAAACATCTCCCTAATGGTTTCTCTCTCCTCCCAGGGGCACTCCTCACCAGGCCCTGCCAAGGATGGTGGCCAAGGAGCCCCTGCATGGCCTCAGGGCTGGTGTGTGTCCTGCTCGGCAGCCTTGCAGCCAGCCCCGTGCCTGGCTTTCATGCGGAGCCCTCTTGGAGCTCTCCTTGAGGTTGCTTTGCAGGGTCCTCATATTGCTGCTGCTCCCCAGACCAAGGTCTCAAGGTCAACTGTATAAACTATGTATATTGTAAAACAAGAGTTTTCAGTCAAGTATGTGACTTACTAAAAGAAACACCTATGGACTCCAAAGCTGCTCATGGTATGAAAAAAGCCGAGTGAAACCCACCCCTGTATGTTCCTTCCTTGGCAGAGCATGAGGCAGGTCTCTCCCATCCTCCAGCCCTCCACCCTGTGCGTGCATCGCTTTCATCAGTTATTTCTGGATGTCTTATATTCAGGCTAAGGGACTTTTAAAATCTCTGTGCACACATTAATCTGTGTGCAGTATCTATGTGTACACATACAAGGACTCCAGGGACAAGTGCTTTCCACCATTTCCATCACTCGCTCCCTTCCAGTCTTTCTGATTGTTTGTTACTTCCACTTGCTGTGCCTTGTCTTAAATTAAACCATAAGCCTGGCCTCGCAGGAGATAGCTTTTACTGTGGGTTGTTGGGAGGGGTTTGCAGAGAAACTGGAGCAGCAGATAGAGCTCTCCAGACACTACTGAAATAATAATGAAGTAGTTTCACCAAGGTGGGACCAGAGCGCGTCGTTGGCTGGGTCTGAATTCTGCTTGTCCCTGAAAATTGCTTAGGTAATAAGATAGCTGCTTGAAAATTGCTGGGGGTATCCCACAGGATTCTGCTTTGACTCTGATTTCCATTTGCAGCACATGTTCTGCCATTTGGCCAGCACCATCCACCCGTGTGAGCTAATTTAAGGTTGCTAAACAGATGACACAGAACATATATCTTTTATATTTGATCTCTGCACTGGTGAGTTGTCTGACTGATGGCTAATCTCAACTTGTAATAGGATTTGCCTACAATCCTCCAAGAGTGAGATATTGGTCTTCTATGAAACAGCAGCTCAAGGGGAAGTGTGCCAGGGGAAAAGGTGGGAGAGTTAATTTGTATTTTTTTTGGCTTCTTGTTTTTGTAGATTGGATCTGGTGCTGTGTGCCTCTGCAGGGAACAACAGGGCCATCATCCTGAAGAGCTCGGCTGTAGGAGGGGGTGGCAGCTGCCAGCTCTGCTGTCACCCCTGTGTCCCAGCAGGACGAGGAGCTGCCCACAGCCAGAGTAGGGACAGCTGGGCTCAGCTCCCGGCTGGGTCGGTGGGTGCTCTGCACCCATCCTGAGCACGGGGTTGAGCTGGGTGACTCCCAGTCCCTGTGCTTCACCTTCTGCCTTTAATTGCACTCATCAGTGTGTTGACTTGGAGACTGTGTCTAGTTTGAGGTGTTTTTGAGCGCATACCCACTTCGTCAAGGACAGCGCTCAGAAAGCCAGTAAGTATCAGGCATTGTAGACGTCCTGCCCTCAGGGCAAGCCCTGGGTTTCCAAAACAATGTGCCTGCTCTGTACCCTGTCTGCTGGCCATCCTGCTGCATTTTTCTCCACTCAGACCCCCTTAGCCAGCCTGGCCTCTCTCAAAGGCAATATCATCTGAATCCCTGAGCACACCTTGCTGCAGTGATGATGGTGTGGGTCATGCGACCACAAACACGAGGAGCCATGGGCTGCATCAGGAAGGACAGCTCAGGGAAGCAGCGGAGTAGAAGAAGGGGGAACAACCTGGGAACTGTGCTCTGCAAGGGGCTCACTCAGAGCATCCCACCTTTACCTGCCCTAAGGTGGGAAAAGGCACCCTCCAGGCCCCAGAGGAAGACAAGGCTGTTGACCTATTGACACTTCAATTGCTATAGTCACACAGTGCTTAACCCACAGCTGCAAGTGAAGGGACACAAAAAGAAGCCAAAAACAGGGATGTCCCCAGTAAAAATCTCACTTGAGCAGGAAGAATCGTCTCCTCATCCTGCAACAACAGTGAACAAGGACAAAAAAAGCTCACAGGTAGCACACGAGAGTGCTCTGGAATGATGCTGTGTTTTCCAGTTGATGTGGGTTTGATTTAGGTGTTAATTGCACAGTTTAGAAGGTTTGTCCAAGTTTTTAACAGCGCAATACCCTGCCAGCGTGAAAATTGAGATTTGTTGCTCTTTCCTTGTGCAGGTCAGCAGTAACTCCTGATGTGTTAGACAAGAGCCGAACGGTGCCCGTAGCAGGGCAGCGAGGTCTGTGCCCCATCCCTGCTCTCCTGAAGTGCTCCCTGCTTTGTCCAAAGGGCAAGGTGCCAGGCGTGGTTGGGCTTCGGTATGGACTCCTCCTCACGGCAGTCCCCAGGGCTGGATGCCTGTTGCACATTAACTAACCTGTACTATGGAGGAAAGGTCATGTATGCAACCCGGGGAAAAAAAAACAACTAAAAAACCACTGAGTCATCTGTGCTACATGTTTCAGACCTGAGCTGACCCAGTTTTCTGTGGAACTGTGTTTCTGCCCCAGGCAGGGTCAACCCATGGGGTGAAATGCTGGTACAAACAATGCCATTTTGCTGCACCCAGGAGATTTATTAACAAGATCCACGTTACAAGGCCTGGATCTGTCCATCATCTGATCCTCTGTGAATATACTGTCAAGGCAGTTGATCTCAAATTTAGTGCTGTGCCTTTTGGGTTTGCTTTGGTGTGGCATGACATTCAGGATTCCTTTACAGGCAACTGTGCAGAGCAGGAAAATCTACGTGAAATGCTTCCTACTGGAGTCACCATCTGGCCAATATTCATCTTGTTTAGTGAAATACCAAGATATCCATAGAACGCAGGTGCTAATGCAGATCATAAGGCACAAGTGACCGCAGTAATAAACCAACATGCAATGAAATGTAATTAACGCACCTGGTGCTTGGGTTTGAAAAGAATTTCAGTGCCTTTTTATTTTCCCTGCACGCTGATGTGCGTTTTAATAGCTGGAACTTCAATCATCACTTTGCAACCAAACCTTTAATCGTATTAATTCCCTTAAAAAGTGAACTATAATGTTTGCTAATAAATAGTATTTCATGATTTAATAGGAAGGGGAAAAAGTGAAAGCACAAATGAAACTATATGCTGCTTAGTAGCATTTTTGTGGCATGAAAAAGACTATTGTCCTGTTTCTGTCGGTCTGGTTCTGCTGCTGGCAAAGGTTTGTTTACAGTCATGTAATCCTTGTTGATATGTTCCAAGTGCTTTTGAACCAGCTGGAACAAGTGAAAAGATCCAAGGCAAGAAAAATAAATGATTAAGCTTTCTATCACTGGATTTCACAGTGTGTTTTTCATCTCACCTCTGACCTCTATCAGTAACGAATGCATTTTTCGTAAGGTTAAAACCCCCCAAGGATGACATTTTTTCCAAGCAGACCAAAAAACCCCAACCCAACACGGGAAATGTAGGTTTTGTGTGTGTGTTTGTGGGTTCCGGAAAATCACATTATTTTCAAATGTCCCTTCAGAGCAGAGATCTCACCCGGTCTCGTTAGTCAGCTGGCAAATACCGAGCAGACAGGGCATGTGCAGGGGAAAGGGAGAGGTTGAAAAGTCAAAGCCAAGGGTCAAGGGTAATTTTTATTTTTGCACGAGTATTTCTCAGGGGTGGTCTGAAGGGTGTGATGAGCATAAATCTACGGGGGGATACTCGCACTAAGAGAGAGGGGCAGTCCCATCAAGTGACTTCCCAATCTGGTGCTATTTAATAGGGATTCAGAGCATGTTAACTCCCTGGAGAGAGACCTGCATTGCTCAATCCCTTTCCCCAGCCTTGACATGGGTGCAGGTCACTCTGTGTTTTGCCACCAGCGGTCAGTGCTCAACCACCATAAATGAGCTGCCAACAGACTCGGGCCATGGGCAAGGGGCAATCACCAGTGGCCAGGCATGGAGGGGCTGCCACACCACCTTTATGCATGCCAGCTGTATTTTCACCTTCAGCAACAGAGCAGCCCTGTAAAGTAGAATTTGCTGACCAATCAGTGAGGACAGGCTGCTGAGGGTCACCTCTGAGTGACAAAATACCCACGTCACATGGTTGAGGGTGCATCAAGGACCTCTGGAGCATCCCCGTCTTCTACCAGCCAAAGGAAACCAGGAGACGGACAGTCCACAATGCTGCATGCTGCTGCATTTTACTGTGTTCAGACACAGACAGAGAAATTAGGGAACACTTGCTGACCCCAGCTTCTCTTCCCAGCCTCCCTTGGCAAGCCCTGGAGGCGGACACGGTGAGCTGTGGTGTGGGAGCCTGGGGAGCAGCAATGAGTGAGGCTGCTCACCATGTTAAGCAAGGTTGTGGAAGGGTTGATGGCTCCTGTCCTCATCTGTCCCAGAGTCTATGCAATCCCTTCCATGACCTGGCTCAGTTTTAGAAGAGAAACTACTTCTGGGCACTATAGCCAGTGTTCACACAGAGTCATCCTTGACACTTCCTAACCTGTCTTACAGCCACCATATCCTACCGCTCACCTCAGGCACCTGACTTTATTCTTAAAGTAGTAATCTCATAACAGAGTGCCAGCAGCAAACAAAACAGGCATAACCCTCACAGCAAACCCTCACTGAGAGAACAGGGCACTGTGAGCAGTACCAACCAGGCTCTCCTGAACCCTAGCACTTGTAACAACTGAGATGAAATCACCAATCTGATTTTTCACTCCTTGACCTAAGTCAGCTGTTGAACCCAGGCCCACAGAGGTGAAGGGTTAATGTATTAAGCTGTCTGCTCTTCAATTAATCCCTAAGTCCTGGGCAAATTTGCAAACTACTGGAAGATTTTAAATTGCACCTGATTTATGAGATGACCTTCTTAAGTTCAGATTGCCTTTACAGATGGTCACCATGCAGGGCAATAAAGATAATTACTATACAGATTTATTGTCAGGATGGAAATTTTAATTTCCAAAATAATGTACACCTGTCTATCCTGACACAATGGCCAGGCTGAGCACCTGAAATGTTAAACCCCGAGATCCCTTTATTTCTTACATGTTTTGGAGAAGAGATCAGTTGTATTGAAGACAGGTTATGAGCCAGACAAACTGAGGCAAAGAAATCCTTCCACCAATGTGGCAATGCAAACTTGTTGAAAATAAAGCAATACATCAAGAATTGATGTGGCATCAAGAATTTCTCTCGGATAAAATGAAGTGAATATACCCATGGGAGGAAGCTCATGGCTTAGAAGGAAGAACTTGGTATTCAGACAGAAATTAAGATGTGTGGAGGGGAGTCAGAAGCTATGGGAGAGGCAAGCTAGTCTGTTTGCAAGTGGACTTTCTGTGTTGATTCAAAAGGAAACCTGAAGCCTCAGGTACACCGAGATTTATTATTTACCTTTTAGTGCATTAAAGAGGCCTCTGGTGCCTTTAGAAGCTCCCTTATGCCTCTGGTTCCGTCAGGTAGAGCATAACTAATAGTCAGTCCCAATTGTCCACAAAAAGTGTCATGGCCATGGGCACTGAAGGAAAGGCTGGGGAAACTCTCCTTTTCTAGGGTAAGCAATCAATCTGCTCAGCTAACAGAAAGGGCTGGATTATAGACTGAAGGCTGACACCCCAACCAATAAAGTGAACCCATGGACCCCATGTTATCCCATGAAAAAGAGGCCTGATTGCCTATAAAAGACTCAATTTCCACAAGTTTTTACTGGTACAAAGCCACTTACCTGGCAGACAGTCAATGGCCACGAATCGCGCCCAGCACTCATGATTCACGATTGCTCCCCTCACTGAGCCTACCCAGATATTTCAAGCTTGATATCAAATGGAGGTAGCAATTTTCAGTGGTTTTTTTCATTTAAACGCGACTGAGTTTAAAGCAGCAATGCAGGAGGGAAGTCTTTGTGCAGCCCCAGCCCCTGGCTCCTCAGAGCAGCTGCGCCCCGTTATGGAGGAGACTGGTCTCAAAAGATGCAGGACAAACTTCACCTACGTTTCCTTTGCAGACATTGCTCAGCTCAGTCGCTACTGTTGAATATGCTCTTTGTTTAGAAAGTGTAATGCCTAGAAAGGACTTTCATCCATCACAATTTGAAGAACAAAGACTACCTCGTTCCTTTTCATTTTTTCCTCAGCATATCCAGTCCTTTATGCAAAAATATTGTGTTATAGGTATTTGGGAAAGGGAGGGTGAGAAGCAGGAAGAAGAAATTGCCAGTGTGCCGGCACCATCAATTGCTGTCAGGTCTGCTCTGGGAACAGCGTGTAGCTGTTAATTGCTGCTGCAGATCCCGCAGATGGTGTGTAAGACATTGTATTTAATGGAGCCCCTCAAAAAGAGTGGCATCTGTTTGTTTAATTTCTTGGCAACAGAACGGCAGATTTAAAAAACAAACAAACCAAATTGGACATTTAGCTATGGATGTTCCCATAACAGATTATAAATGTTTTAAGATAAATAGGTCAAATGAAGGAAAATATCAATTGACACATTTGAGAAGTAAGCCAAACTTTTAGAGATTGGCTCTTTTAAAGATTAGATTTTCAACATACGGCAATGAAATTCCTTAAAGAGGCTTTTAAATTTAATGTTGACACTATCTTTTTGAGTATGAATGTCTAAGTGTTTCTAGAACTGTTACAAACACTAATTCAGAAACTAATGTATTCTGCCCGTCTCTCTCACACAGCCTGAGGTTAAAATATGATCTCTAGATCTAGACACTTCAATCAAGTGCAGCTCCTACATTTGAAAACAGCAACAGAAAACAAGGCAGAAAGCATCTGCAGTCCCTCTCTTGAACAGCCGGGACAAGCAACCTGGAGGATCCATTGCTATGGCCATTGTGTCATAGCCCCAGCTCCAACAGAACTCCCTGTATTCCTGGAAATTAATCATAGCAGAAATTGCCATAGCAGAGTGTGCCATGGATCCAACCATAGCAAGGTACTATATTGCCTCTAACAATGTCCACACCTGGATGCTTTGCACAAGAATGTAAATAACCTCTTGATCTTTACTGTACATGCAATGCTTGCACCATGCGAAGTCCTTCCCAGCCCCACTATGTGAGCACACTGCCTCCCAAAGCACGAGGGTAGATGACTCCATGAATATCTCCTCCCTGTGTACCTTTATGGAGATTTCTTCTGCACCATTTATGAGATTTTAGTCACGCTTTGTATTTTCCCTGTTTTAAAGCAGAATTTGGATAGGATGCTCAAGTTGAGGAACAGCTCATGTGGCCTCTCTGTTTTCAGCTGCTGATCTAAAAAAGTGCTGGTGCTCACTTTTTCCTACCAGCTAACTCCCTTGTTCATTGCTGCAGGCAAGACAAAGTCTGCCTGTCTGTGCCAGAAAGCTTTTCCCTTGGACTTCTTGCCAGATTGCAGGTGCTGCGGGGCTGCACCACCCGGTCACGCGTCTACTTGGCCATGCTGGGACCACGCGTTGGCAGGAGCCGTGGGCAGCAGCCTACAGCCCACAGCTGCTGACGCTGCCATGTTGCTCAAGTGTGTCCCCATTGCATGTTTTGCTGATGGCTGAAGTTAAGTTGTGGGGTTTTTTTCAGGGTCTGATTTCATTTCAAGCAGTAGGGATGCAGGTATTGGTAACACGACATCAGGTCTGGGCGTAGATATGCAGCCCTCAGAAGAGCTTTCTGAGGCAAGCGCCAGTTGACTTCCACTGCAATGTCTCTAGGTGAAAATGCCTACTGAAAAGGATTTGGTTTAATCTGTGCAGCTCTGTACTGCTGCTGCAGGCTGACCTTGGACCACAGGGGGTGACTGTCTTCTCCCAAAGTTTCCCTGGGCAAGGAGAGTGTGTTACACCCCTGTGCCGAGTCCCTACCCTGGCACCTACCTCAGTCTCCTCCTCGGCCTGTCCTCAGCTCTCCTCGCCCAGATGCCTCTTTGCTCTGTTCTGCGTGCACATGAATGAGGAAGTAAAAGGGAAATAGTAGTGCCATAAACCAGCCGTTAATGTTTTACCCTGGTGATTGTATTCTCCACGGAGACATATATCTAAATATAGTCATAGGCTGCAGTCTAACCATCATTTTTACAGCTTTTTATGGAGAATACCTCAGAGATATCTTTCCTCTTTTTTTTTTCTTGCCATTCAAGGCATAGTTTTGCAAACATTACAGCTGTTAAAATAAAGCAGAGTTGAGCTATTCCTATGGTGTATACACCTTGATAATGTTTACTCAGTTATGATGGAACAAAACTTCTCCCTCTGTTTCCCTGTCTGCAAATAGGAAATAGTAACATGCAGATAATAGTAACATCCATTTTTTTCTCACTCATGGAGATAAAAATAAGAGCTATCCAGTCTTACTATTACAATTTCAGCACCTTATATTCTTATGTTGACAGAAGTCCAAGACTGTTAAAAATATGATAGTGCTTTTATTTCAGATGAAGTTATTTTCTGATTAAAATTTTAAGCGGTTGAATGGGAGATTAAATGTCTATGTGCTAGGTCATTACATAAGGTTTTGATTTTTTTTTCCTGGCTTGCTCTTAATATAACCTGTACAAAATTGTACTTTTATAAAGGTTTTTTTGTCAGAAGCTATGCTAGGCAGACACTTCTCCATATACGGAGTTGGTACCTTATTTCACAATCGAGGTCAGTGCCATCTTGATCAAACACAGCCACTCCTCTGACAAGAAAAGCATCCTGTAGTGAATCAGGACACATGGAATAGACTCAATTCTATGGAAACTAAAATAAGCTTAAAAGGGCCTCAAAAGAGATAATTTAAATGCCTCTCATGGCTCTCACCACATATCACATGCCTGACCTATAAAAGGTTAGATTGGAAAAAAACTACTACTCTATACCTACCTTGCAAAAAGAAAAAAACCAACCCACCTCTGTAATATTCTTAATTAAAAGATAAGGAAAGGTTCCTCCTAAATACTCACACCTTGCGCTTATTTATGACATTTCTGCTAAGGAACTGGAAAAAGCAGATGAGGGCTGTTATCTTCACTGGCCCAGCAAGGCTGTGCCAGGATGCAGGATGTAACCCAGTTCTCTGCTGCGGAGCTTTTTCCCACCCCTGGGTACTGGGCTGTGGGTGTCATGTTTATGTTCAAGTCTCAAAGAAGGACTTGAGCATGTCGGTCACTTCATCCCCATGCTGTAGCACTCCGTTCCAGCCTAACTGATTAACCTTGTGATTTAAATACAGGTTCTCAAAGGCAAACACCTAGTGGAGTGCGAATGACAAAATTTCAAGTACCAAATTTAACCTGCACATCACCAGGGAGATGGGAACAGGTAGGCAATTTTGCCTGACAAACTGTCTGAGATCTGCACTTTCCTAGTCAGCTTCTTTCTATTTTCTACCTCAGCTTCAGTAGCCTCATCTTCTGTTTTTTCCCTGAAGATGTCCTCTGCAGCACTCGTGCCTTTCCTATGCTAGCAACTGTCCCTTTGTAGAGCTCCCTGTGCTCATTCACAAAAGTTGATCAGGTAGAAAGGACTCCATTTCCTATTTTAGGGCACATTCCTGTTTCAATGTTTTGGTAAGGCTTGTGCTTTCAGCCAGAATGAGACAACATTGCTTTCTGGTTTTTTATTTTAGTTATCCTTCATTATCTTATTAAAAGGGAAAATCAGGTCCCAAGACCTGCTGTTGCTCTTGATGATGTTTTTAATATCTGGTCATTTATTGACACCTGTCAGGTGACTTTTTCCTTTCACAGAGTATATTCGATACTTCATTCTTCTTAATGGAAGAAGATTAAATAAATAATATTACTGCATTTATGGCCATTACTGGCAGTCCTCAGCAAACTTTCCAATTTATAGTGAGTGTGACATTCATGGTACGAGGCACTGCTGCTGGCCAGCTTGGGTCAGCTGCCCTGACTTTCACTTCTCCCAGCTTCTGCACCTGGCAAGGTCAAAACTGCTAAAGACCTTGATCATGATGGCAACCTGCATGCCAAGGCTGGCCAAGAACTAAAACAAAGTGTGTTATCAACTTTGTTTGCACCAAATTGAGTGCTGAAGTCGTCTCAAAAAATGCAGCTTTCCTGAAAAGAAAATTGATTCTATGAATCTATCCTAAGAAAACCAGGACAACTAGGGATCAAAGCAGGTTTTTGGTCATATGCAGGAAAATAAAAGTAACTTTCAAGGGGATTAGTGTTTCTGTACACACAAAGTCTCAGACCCATTGAAATCAATATCCTCAAAGCTCTTTGCCTTCTCTGAAGTCCAAGTCTGTAAATTGGTTTGACACATTTTTGTCAGAGAGTAACAAACCCTTAAAAAACCAAAAAAACCCTAGGTCCCCAAGCCTACTATTTGGAGTCATTTGTCAGCACTTCACACAAGCACCACTGAT
>NW_010174781.1:8193-11667 GCF_000695765.1 Mesitornis unicolor | reverse complement strand
TTCAGCAGTCTCAAGTTTTGCAATCCTTTTAAAAAATATGTTTTTATTGCACTTGAAATAAAGAGGAGTTGGTATATGAAAATCAAAGTACTGCACGCCTCAAAAGATAACAGAAGTTTATTACACTATAAAGGCTTTCAGCATATGTGAATGCTTATTTTATCTGAACACATTAGCATAGTTATTAGTAATTCTAAATGATTAAATTTCCCTCTCATCCACCTAATCTGCATTATAAATGAATATACTAAAGAGCAATGCTCTTTGTTGATAAAGCATTGACTTGGCAGTCAGGAGACAGGGTTTGTTTCTGGGCCTGACTTTGAACTCTTGAGTTGTCCTGCTGCTGTGGCCATCTGTGGGAGCCTGGAGGTGAATGTGGCTGCACAAAGGTATCGTGATCGTCCTTTTCTCAGAAGTGATGGGATGGTCTCTAGATCTGCCTGCACTCCTCAAGAAGTCCGTAAGCCTTTGTCACAAACCATCCTTGAAGGATGAAGAGTAGTTGAGTGCTTGTGGGCAGAGGGGCTGGCACTGGGAGCTCTGCATGCCGTTTCCAAGAGAGCAGGTAAAAATGTCCGCTAATTAAACTCCCCTGTTGGGCATATCCCTTCATTTTACCTCCTATTTTTTCTGAGCTTCAGAAAGTTGATTCGTGGTCTCTTTTGCATGTTACTTATTGCTTGGGAGCATAGATGTGAATCATTTTTGGTATAAACAAACCAAACCTGTGCCACTGAGTACAGTAGAAAACGAAGCCCTTCTTGACCTTGGTGTCAAGGGCTAAAAAAGGACTGTGGCAGTTTTCTTAAGTAGGATGGGGCTGGTGCCAATAAATAGTTGAATTCCCCTGGGGCTCAACAGCATAGAGAAAAATGAAAAAACACCTAGCTGGATGATTGTGTAAGGATCACCTGTGATTTAGTCATATTTACATGAAGCTTGGCTCCAGAGAAGTAATGCTCCAGGACTTCTTCAGGCATTGAGCAGAGATTTGTGTTTTACTGAGATAAAGCAGGATGTCATCTGTGAAAAGAGCAATTTATGTCCTTTGTCATGGGTTGTGACGCCTCGAATCTCTGGAGACATCCTGATAGCTCTTGCTAGCGGTTCAGTGGACAGAGCAATCAGAGGAGGTGACAAAGGACACACTTGCCTTCTGCCTCTCTAAGGAAAAAGTCATTCAAATAAAGGAGTCTCCGAGAGTCATTCAAATAAATGAATGCACACCCTCTAGCTTTCTGCGGGCTTAATGAACCTTATTCACCATGAGCAGAGCCTTGTTGTCAAGCCTCTGTCTCGGAGGGAGAAGGAGAATGCCGAAGGAGGTTGGTCCGTCAGATTTGTTTTCTCTGAAGGAGTGGAAAGACGATTTTCTGCCCTTGCCTGGGACTGCAGGAGCTGCGCACTCCCGGGGGTGCCGTGACCTACTTGCT
Organism: Mesitornis unicolor; assembly: GCF_000695765.1. NCBI lineage: Eukaryota > Metazoa > Chordata > Aves > Mesitornithiformes > Mesitornithidae > Mesitornis > Mesitornis unicolor. Next base: position 10,231 of record NW_010174781.1, on the reverse strand, counting down.
CTGCTGGCTCAGGCTTTCCATTGCTTCCTGGGATTCTGCTCTGATTTCAAACAAACATTTGCTTCTTTGCTGGCAAATGGGTTTCACGCAGTCCTGAGGCAATCATGATTTCAGAAGAGCCTCTTTGCTTCTTCCTAGCATCTCTGCCTTGTGTTTTATATGAGGACAGCAATTCTGTGCACGAAATAATTACAAGATCTTGCAAGTTCCAGAAGCATCTAAATCGTTGTGTGCATATGAAGCCATATCACACGCTTGTGGGTTGTTTTTTTTTTTAAGTTTACATTCCCCTCCCCAGGATAAGAGTCAGGGAAGCAAAGTGGCTACTCAGCTTCAGGCACCGAGTCACCCGCAGCACCTTTGATGTACAGCCCTCTGTACATCAGGGGAGCACTTAGGGCAGTCATGTGTCCACATAACTCTCCCCAGCTGTGGGAAATGAAAAGGAAAATGTTAAATTTGGTAATATTTATCACATTAGTTTTTCAGGAGTAAGAGAGAAACTACCAGCCTATTGAGAAATGTGGCCTTTCAATAGTCAACTAGAATTATATATTTCTGTGAATAATAAAAATATCTTAGGCAGATAGAGAAAGTAGGGTAAAACTTTATAATGGAGTATATATTCTCTAGCAGAGACAGTGACTGAAGGCCTTGGAGTCTGAACAAATGTCAATTCAGCAAAGTTTTGCCTTTTTTTCCCCCTAGCTCTCCATTTTGGGGATTTCATGGAGATAATTGAGTTTTCTACTATTGGACAAAGAATCTGATATGTGCATGACTTAAAAGAAAGAGATTATTGAATATCTCACCATATAATATCTAGATAATTTTGTCCTATAAAATCCTGTGCAGCAAGTAATTTAAATTGGTACCCTATTTACGGCAGACAAAACTGCTCACTACCATCTGCTTCACAGTTTTAATAGATGGAGTGTTAACTGCATGTTGCATGAAATTCATTGCGACTAGGTTAATTAAATGGGTGTGCTTCACTTCCTGCACTCTGGTAATAAGATGACAACCTCATCTGAATTTATTAACCCTTGCCACTTTCAGTACTGTTATCACCCATTCAACCACCTTTGGTCAACAAAAATGAAATAAATCACAATAACAGGAGACATAACCATATTGGCTAACAAAATAGGTATTGATTAGCATCTTCTAAAGCAAATATGTCAATCTAGTCTGATTTTATTTTCGCAAAGGTCATCTCTTGAAATCTGTTGGAGTAGTAGTAATGGGCACAAATGATGATGCAGTAGGTTACTGGAAAACACCCTACATCTAATCTTTGCCACTAAATAGCCTAAATGATGGCTTCACCATGGGAAGCTGGAGAGGCCTTCAAAGTGTTCAGCTTTCTGTTCTAGAAAGCTGACATTAAACACTCTTCTGCAGCAAAGGGCTTTACAGAGGGCTCAAAGCCAAACCTCTAACCATCCCTCTAGACAGAGGCACTTCTGACCTCTCCAAAAAGGGAGTATGGGGTAAATTGCTCCATCTGTATCCATGCCCTGGCCAACCTGGCATTGGTCAAGTCTTAGTAGTAGCAGATGCAAACACAGTTCTTGGGTAAGGCCATGGCAATGCAAACTATTTGCAGGTGGGACTGGGCTGGTGCATGGTAAGGAAGGTCCTGACAGAGGCATCTCCAGGTGCCAGTTCCTGGAGCCAGACTCTTCTCCACCATGTACGTTCTTGAGATATTTAGGAAAGTTGATTTTAGGCATGTACACACAAAGCTCTCTTGTTGATTCTGCTGATTTGCTGTGAGGCATCAACACTGTGCATCAAAGTCATAGTCATTCACCTCCCTCTTGCCCATCAGATACAGACATTAAGACTTTCCAGATACCCGCATTAAAGATCCTTGAACCTTCCCCACCCTCCGGTCATCCCCACTGATCCCAGCACTGTACCCTGGTTGTAGGTTTTCCTCTGCCTTGTCACCCAGCTATTGCTTCTGGAAACAGTTCCTCTGTCATGTTCAGCCCCCAGGACTAAGCAGGCTCCAGACACCGCCTTTGAGGAT
>NW_010174781.1:5000-8162 GCF_000695765.1 Mesitornis unicolor | reverse complement strand
GGGAAAGTCATGTGGCTGCCTCCTTCTGTGCTTCAAAGTGGTGGGATGTGATCCAGCTCTGGTTCAGAAGTTCAGCTGCACCAAACTGGTTCAACCTGTCTGCGTGCTATCATGCTGGCATCAGGTTTTGCCTTCCAGGGACATGACTTGTTTCTTTAACACAGCAAGGAAGCTTTCATTTATACTGAGGGTTGTAGTTAAAAATAAGTTCATGGAATAAATCAGAATATATATATATGCATGAGAAAAACGTATCTTTTTCAACTTGCCTCAATAGTCAAGAGACTGCCAAACTTCTCACCTGCTCCCTACATCCAGCTCCCAAACCCCAGCCCTGCTCTAGCCAGGAGGCAAAACGACAGAACCAAAGCAACTTGTCCCATACCGGCTCACCTGTGCTGGGGACCAGAATACCAATGAGTCAACTGATTTGTTTCCTGGGTGCTGTAACTCTGAGCCCAACATCAGCAAAGAGTGGAACCAGATTTACCAAAAAGCCCCCACCCCTGCCCAGGCTGGGCTACATTCAGATCCCAGCGCACACTGTAAGAGGAGCCATGGCCAAGCTCTGGCAGCAGTGGGCAGGGTGGGTGGTGTAGCTGGATTTAATGAAGCGCTTACTCCAGATGTGATTTACCTGGGACTAGGAATGGAATTACATAGTTAACCACTGGACACTATCTCTGAATTTTCAGACTTCCAACAATGTATTTTGGCTGATTATTCTTATCATTGGATGTTAAATTATTTAGAAATGGTAAATGACAGCCTGTTTATCAACATTTTGCCTTTCGGTATTCATTTAGCCTCCAATTTTTACCAAGATAACCTTACAGGCATAAAGTTGCCTGAAAGTATTATTGCCATCTTGTTAAATTTTGAGTTCTACTTAAAGAAAACTCTTTCCTTGTGCAAGGAAGTAGCATTTCAGGGCAGTACTATTCAGGTGCTTTAAAGAACTTGGTATAAAACTGCTGTAGTTCCCAGAATCACTTGTCTTTCATGGGTCTTCCTGTACAGCGACTCCACACAGTGCTCAAAACTTTTGCAAGCATGTACCATGTTCTCATGCAAAACAGATACATTGAACAGACAGTGTCACGCTGACCCAGATTTAACCTTAAAGGGTGAAATTCAGTTCTCGGTGGAAGGTCCATGCACCAGTTAAAGATGCTGTAAGCTCTATTTTGAGAGCATGTGTAGGAAGAGGCCTGCATGGGGTTTGTGAGATTCTCTTGCATGAGAGGTGGATGATGTTCACTGTGATCTTTTTCTCACACAGTTGTGAAGCACGGGTGAAATGTCACGTTTGACTCATCTACAGGTGCATTACAGCAGATAATGTTCATCTTCCCCAGTTAAATGTTAACAACTCTGCACATTTTCAAAGCGAAGTATTGAAATATTTCCCACCCCAGAGGAAACCAGTCAGTTTCCTGGGGTACAGCCTCACATCTCCACCAAGACATGGATGAGGGCTTCTTTTGACAGCTTGGCACTCTGCTCTTGCTAAAACATTGCCACCACAAACAGGTAAATAATAATACCTGTTCTTTCCTTCTCAGACCAGCCACAACAGTCTAGATGATCTGTGTTTTGCATCTCCCAACGTTGCTGCCAGGTTCGATACACCAGGGTGAAACTTGATGCTTGATCTGAAGTCAGGAGCTAGACTTTCAGGGTTCCTGCTCTAGCAACTACAAACCTGGGAGATTAACTGATCCAGGAGCATATGGAAGCTGTGTGTACCCTGGTAATGTCTTCTCCCTATAATTTCATGTCCTGGAGATAACGGAGCATTTACCAAACTCTCCCCTTTGTGGCTTCATGTCCACAGGAGTGCACCCAGGGCAGGGAGATTAGAGGTTGGCCAGACCCTCAGGCTTGGTGAATGGAGGGCAATTCCCTCCTTCCCTATGCTGCAAACTTACCAGGCAGAAAATTGAGTGAACCAAGCAGTCCTAATTCAGCTAGAAAGGAATAACTAAGGAATTACTGTCTTTGAAGAGCAAACAGTGGGTGATTAGTACATTCATCAAAACCTCAACAGTCTAGTTCAAGTCCCTGACCTGAATCAGGCTAGCAGAACATATATTTAGCTAAAATTCCTATTAGTTCTTTATTTTCTATGAGCTCTGGGTAAATCGCAACACAAGACTGAAACTCAGACACCTGAACCTGTTAAAAGGAGAGACCTGGAGACACCATCCTGCCATATCCACCCAGGCAGTCTGAACACCTGGCTTCTGGAGTGACACTTGGCTGTATGAAGCCCTTTAGGTAGACGGTAAATCCCATGCAATGTGCACACAGAGCTTTTGGTGAAGGTGAGCCACAGCAGAAGAAAGCTGTGCCCAGAACACTGACCTAGACCTCTTCTGTGTGGTGATTTCTATTTAAAGAAAACAGAACAGCTTTACACACCACCCTCCCCTTGCCCACTATGCTTCTAGGTGGATCCTCCCTGCTTGTTTTTAAGTTCAGGTGGCAGCTTTCAGTTACATCAAACTCTGCCCAGTTCTGAGCTGCTTCAGAAACTCTCCTGGCCAGCTCGATGGATAACATGGTCTTCTATTTGTATTTAACACAAGATGGAGAAGTTTAGTACCTGTGTTAAGCAATAAATAACACACTCTTAACTCTGGAAAGGCCACAGCTTATTTGGAAAGCCAATGATGTAGCATCTCTTCGCATCGCAATGAGACAGGTAACACGACCGCCGAGGCTCCGTGCCAGCAATTAAGTGCTGATGGAAGTTATGGCATATAAAAAACCTGCCACTAATGAAAATAAAACAAGCTAGAGCAATTACTGTCACTGCTGTTTGTTTTAGTTTGTTCTTCCTGTGGAAAATAAATCTTTAACTCTTTTGACACCACCGAAAATAGAAAGCACTGGAATGGCCATTCATGCCTACCACAATATGCTGCTGCGCTTCCTGCCTCCTCACAGCTGAGATGCTGTGATGGATTTAGAGCTCCCCAGTGATAATTTAGGAAAACTGTGTATAGGCATGGTTAATATGATTTTAAATGTAGTAATACACTGGCTGCCAGACCCACGTAGGTGTTAAATTTTCAGCCAAGGGCCGGCGTTAGGGTCAAACCCTCCTTCTGAGGTGGGTCTCATGACTGGAAAGGTGCACAGGCAACTTTTGAAAGG
>NW_010174780.1:0-303 GCF_000695765.1 Mesitornis unicolor | reverse complement strand
GGCCTGGGCCCCCATCTTTGCCCCATATTTGGGATCCTGGGCCACCATCCCTGCCCCATATTTGGGGTCCTGGGCCACCATCCCTGCCCCATATTTGGGATCCTGGGCCACCATCTCTGCCCCATATTTGGGGTCCTGGGCCCCCCCAATGACCCATCCTGGTGGTCCCATCCCCACCCCTACCCGATGCGATGCTGCCCCCCCGTTTCCCCCTGCCCCATGGCCACCCCTGTGTTCCCCCATCCCCCAAAACCCCAGGTCCTCCAGGAGAAGTTCCTGGAGTTCGCCAGCGAGACGGGCAGC
>NW_010174779.1:0-12007 GCF_000695765.1 Mesitornis unicolor | reverse complement strand
GGCCGCTCGCCGTGAGGGCCTCGGCTCCTGCCTGCGGGGCTCAGCCTTCTGCCTGCAGGACTCGGCCTCTTGCCTGCGAGGCCCGTACTGCCCGCCTGTCCTCCTCTGTTGCAGCTCTGGGTCCAGCCTCCTGAGTTTGGGGACCACATGTTGGCCCTCTGTTCCCGTCAGCCGCCAGCACCTCCGCAAGGGAGTCTGGTGGTGACTGTGGGACCAATTGCAGACCATGGGGGCCTGTCTCGGCCCCACATCGCCCTCCTGTGTGCACCCTAGCTTTCCTCTGGGACGAGGAGGCCCTTCTTATCACTGGGGGAGCCCCAGGACAGCCCATCTGTGAGTCAGTGGTGACAACGAGTTGGCCCCACTGCCGCTGTTCTGCATCTCCCTGTGCCACCCCTCAAACGCTGGCCTACCTGACCCCAACCCCAGAGTCTTGTCCTCTACCCAAGCACTTCTGCAGGGCACGTCCACCATCTCATCATAGTGCATGAGGGCATGCAAACATGGCTTCGTTTACTTGCAGACAAAACCCCTGGAGATGAAGGGATCAATAGCATCACAGTACAGAAGGGAAGCGGAGGTAAAAACTAGAAAGTTTATGTGCTCTGACTGAAATAATTAATGTCATGTTTCAGGTCTCCTAAGTACTGCACAGTAATGCTTATGGACACAAGTCTGTTTTAGGACTCCACAATTCACCTTTGTTCTTAATCTACTGAGGTGTGGCGAGTTCTTAAAACTGTTTACTGGTATCGCTGCATACTTCTTCTTCATTAAGCAAACTGAAAAATAACATTCTATGGAATCATCCTGGCAGGTTTACCAGCAAGTTTGATGGCCACAGAGATGCTTATGTAAAGCTTTTCCACAGAGCTGTCGAGTTTCTTGCAGTCTAAGCTTTGCACTATGTGCTCCTGAACACCATCTCATCATGAGGAAATATTATTTGCTGAGGGTTTTTTTGCTTCCCCCACCCCAACTTCTTAACCAGCTCAAATCTAACATCAGTTGGCTGCTTATAAGTCATTACTGTTGCTATTTACCTCACCCATGCAACCAAACCTTCAAAGGCAGCCCGGCTGCCAGTGTCATCCCATTTTATGAAACCTAGAAGCTAACACCAGGATGCCATTATCTCCATTAGAGGCAGAGTGTGCAAATCCTGATCTCCACTTCGCTTTAGGTAGATGAGTTTGGCACAACCTACCAAAATTGAGAGCATCAGCTCCCACCATAGTCATGAAATGAAATACAGTTCTCCACTTACTGCAGAGTAGCAGAAATCTAGACTGAATTCTAAACAAACTCCTTTTTTGATGTATATATGAGGAAAACAAAAAAATCCTCAAGAATAAGAGAAAATTCTAACAAGAATGAATGAAACAGATAGATTTGTTCTGTCTTGAAAGGAGAGTTGAGGAGAGCCATGGTAGAGTTCAAGTATGTCTTTAATGGTGATGAGGAAAGGAGAGAGAGATGTTTTTTTCCTGGCCTATTGAATATGTCCACCCCTAACATTTCCCAACTGAGTAGCTGTGAGGGAATTTGTCCTGCACCTCTGGGAACTGAAGCACATACAGCATGTTTAGAAATGATGGGTGGGGTAAAGGACTCTTAGGATGCCTGCTGTTAGAGAAGCAAATTAGATTTTGGTGTAATTTATCAGAGCTGGAGGCCATCCCATGTTACAGTCATCCTTGTAGTGCTACTTATTGTCACAGTATTGCCTTACATTTTTAATGTTAATTTCCTTCCCTTTGTGACCCACGTGAGTAATGGTACCTCTAGTCCACTGATGACTGTTGAATACCTAAGAAGCAATATCAATTGTGAATTAAGATATCTCCCAGAGACTCCAGCAAGCTCAGTCCATAAGCTGTCACTTCTTCAAGAGGAGAAATTCCTCAGTCCAGAGCATAGGAATCAGGAAAACCATGAGAGGAGGAAGGTTTTGAAAGGGTTACTCAAGTCCTATGCACAAGGCTCCACCCAGTCTGGTAATGGGGAGATGTTCAGTGCATATTTCTGGGCTTAACTCACAGTATCTTAACATCACCCCTGGGATGAAATATACCTTCTTTTATGAGTGCAGGAGTGGTAAAATACGAACTTTGGTGAAGTATGCAGGGGTCATCCAAATTCAAGAAAATGAAATGAGTTCCCTCCAAGAATGATTTACCATGCTTTGTTACCATATTTTTGGACTGTCATTATTTTCTGTACTTAATATTTTATGGGGCTTTTATTATTTTGTTAAACTGGCAGTTCATTTGTAGGGAATGTTCTGCTGCTCACTTCCCTAGTCAAGGCCCTGATACGCAAAGTCCAGTTTCATGATGTTTTTTTTTTATCTTTGCAATTCACCTCTTAGAAAGCTTTTAGGTTCTGAAGAAAAAGAACCTGTCCTACAGTGGTAACACAGGGACCAAAGGAAAGGAAAACAGCAATGTATCTTGATTTTGTGTTCAGAGGACTCCTTGTGAAGCCTTTTTAGAGAAAATCACATGTCAACCCTGAAGAGCATACTGATACTATGTCCTCACCTGGTTTGGGGGTTCTCTGTTTCATTTCTTTAGATCCTCTTTTCACATTCCCCCTCAAGGACACTGACTTATGAGTAAAACAATGTGATGGTGTAGCCTTCAAGACTGTTTTTCATTGAACATTGAATCAGGTTCACTATCTCTGTACCTACAGCGAAACATACTGTGAGTCTACATATGTCCTTTCTCAAGTGGTCTAATCTGCTGCTGCTAATCAAATAAGTGAATTCCTCATGCGTGAATGGGAGAGATTCAGAATTCATGAGGGGTTCAGGGTGATGAGTTCCACCGTATCTTCATTAAAATTATACTAGTTGTATAATTGGCCTGTAAGTAAAGTTTAAGAGCGACAAGCCACAGCAAATTCTATTGATGGTGAGCTGAACCTGCACTTGCCAGAGGGTTTCTAGCTGACTCCCAGAACAAAGAAGGGGTATCTTTGTTATTACAGAATGCCTGCATCATTCCTGAAAAGGCAGCCAGAATTAGGAGGTAACTGGTCCTTTATTTCTGAGGCAAGCTCTACTGAACAGCTGATACTGAGCAAGAGTGGATCGTTCAAATATCTGTCTTTGTAACAGAGTTGGAAGCTTCAGAGATGAATCCCCATAACTGCAGTTATAAAGAAAAACGAACAAGCTGATTTTAGGGCAAGCACAATTTGAAAAAAAAGCTTTAATTTTTTGACTGTGCAAGATTTTTCACTAAAACAAAGCCTGCACCGTCAGACATTTCTTTGTCATCTGTTAGGTATGTTAGTATTAAGAATGCTACTCTTTTTTTTTTAAGCATAAAATTGATGCATCACCCTTCTTTTCATTAAGGGAAGGAAGTGAGCATTGGATATAAAGTAAGGATATATTCATGGCAGTTTGTTGCCATTTTGCACAATGCCAGAAGTGTACATGAAATGGAAAATAGGGGCCAATAAAAGCAATTTTCTGAGTCCTATTAGCTGCCAAGTGGAATCACAATAAATGGTTAGCTGGGAATCTGCAAGATTTCTCACATAATCGACTTAAGTTTTACTTTGCCATCAGAACAAAACCTCTAATTGCAAGAAGCAGCAGCTTACTGCATCTTTTATGTGACTCTGACTCACATATTGACTAAACTGTAAGGAAAGAATTTTCCCTTGCATACAGATGATGATCCCACTTGGATGTTCTGTACCTAAGAATTCCTCACAATTTACTAATAAGAAACAGAGCATGAGAGGAAATTATCTTCATCTGTTTCTTTCACCCATAAAACCCAAAATAGACAAAGTGTTAGAGCAATTGCATACCCTTGCACCTTTTTCAGTTAACTCTTCCTGCAGAGTCCTCAACTAGCAAGCCACTAAAGAAAAGAAATATGTGTGGAGAGGAACTTTTATCTCTCAGTCTATCAGTAAAAGGCTTGTAGTAAATATGGAGCGGGGGGGATGGGGACAGAAAAACAGCAGAATTGGGAGTGAAAAGAGTAAAGGGAACCAGAGGAAAAGGGCGCCTACTGGGACCTCTCTCTCCAAACACTCATGATCAAAGCCCACCACTGCCATTACGCAATCAATCTGTAGTTGCATACATAAAACTTTGGCAGTGTATAGTCTCCACTGCTTTCAACAGAGGCTTTAGACATCTGAAACTGGGCACTCTCCCAAAATTTAGATCCAGTTGCACTATACATTCCAGAAAAGACAGCACCAAATCAGAGGCCCTCTTTTACCCATGTTATTTTCAAGCTGTAGTGTATGAAAAGTTATGCTCCAACCTCCTCATTTAACCTCCTGAGTTGGTTATATTTATGTCCTCCAGCTTCATCAAAAGGCACACACTGCTAGTAGGCAATTGCTGCCTAAATGCATTGTTGTTTAAAGAGAGATTGCTGGAAATGTGTGCCTGTCCTTCCTGACTAATTCCTTTCAGGATCATTCAATCACCTACACAATTCTTTATTTCATAAATGGAAATCTACATTGGCATAACATCTTGTAAGTGTAATGCAACTTGTTTAATAAGATGAGTGACTCTAAGTCTCCTGATTTTTCTTGCTTTTCAGCTTTCAGACCTCTTTGTCTTTTCTGCTGGGACAGTCTCTTGCTCTTTATTCAAAACTGATTCTAGCAGCCAGGCAAAGTTTTAGCAGCTTCCTATTCTTGCTAGCTTTGCAGTCAGAGGTTTTTTTAGCAGCTGCACTGGATTTCTTTGTAGGGGGGTGAATTCAAAGGAATTCTGCAGTCACAATTGAGGCACAGAGGGCAGCCTCAGCTCCTTAATCCTAGTCTATTTACCTGTATTTCTAGATACTTCTGTCTTCCTCTGATCAAACACCTCTTTAGAGACAACTTAGTGTATCTGAAGAATACAGAGGCTGCCCTACATTTACGAGATTTAACCGTTCAAAAATACTCTATTTCTTAGTATTCTATCTATCTTTCATTCCGTTATCAGAAAAAAAAGTGCCATAGCTATAGATACGAGACATTTGCTGAACTCTTCCACCTCCACATAAATGCCCTGTGGAATGTGCAGCCTCCAGTGAAATTATGCAGGAGAGATCCTTCTACAAGAAAAAGTCAGAGACCAAACACCACTTAATAGGATACACATAGAAGTGTGGTGAGATCCAGAGCATGCCCATGAAATCATCTGTGTACTTATGATAAGAAGCCCACTCCCTCTTGGATAACCTCATGAACACTTTTGTTAAACCCTTGGCAGCTTAAAAGGCATCTTGCTTTCCAGCGTCTGGGCCTTCTTCCTTTCTTTTCTTCTCTCTTCCCTGTACAAAGGCCTCCTCTCTCCACTCAGCTCCCACTCTCCCTCGCAAATGACATTCTTTCTGTACTTGTCTGTACAATTGGACAAGGCCCAGGCTGTGTTTCTGAAAGCCAGGACTCATGTCGCAGTCTCTCTGAGTGACTGATTCTACCCATGGAGAATATCATGCCTTGGTCAGAGTGGTTTGCAAAGCCATGCATGTTAAGATACCCGCTGATCTCCTTTTTACTTTCATTGTAATTTAAACAGAAGAATTTGGTCAATGTTCCTTGACTATATGGCCTTTCTTCTTGTTGAGAAGCTGAAACCCAAGATTTCAAGGCAGATCCAGACAACAAATCACACACAGAGATCTATGAGGCAAGTCTTTAGTTCAGGCAGTACTGCTTATTCTGATTAAACACACACAGCACCTTATTTTGAATGGTATATCTAGAGAGCTCCAAGCAGCTGGCATTTCCTTTCCTAAACCCTTGGCCTCCTCTACCAAGGCCAGACATTACACAAGTAACTTCAGTGTGTATCCAAAGACTAGAACACGGCCTAGGATGTGGATACTTGCCCATCTTGGGTGAGTGGAGACATACTGCTTCACCTTATGCCTGAGCCTGCACCTGGGGTGAGTGGACATCTGTTACAAGACAAGCTCTGAAGTGTTAGAAGATTTCAGTTTTACTGTGATCTTAATATCTGAGAGCAGTTCTATCTTTCAGTGTTACAGGGAACCTTCCTGTTTCCATCAAGTAAACTGCAAAATTCTCATTAACTTCATCACTAAATCAGAATATTCACTGAGCATCTATCAGGGGAAATAGAAATGGCAAAAGTCAGAGAATTGTAAATACCTACACCGAAAATCTTGATCCAAACATCCCGAGCTGCTGGCAGTTCAGATCTGAATCCAAGCTGTTTAGTTCAGGAAAAGCTTTATTAAAACCCCTTTCAGAAGTCATCCTACTGCTTTTCTCCAGTTATGATTTTGTATAAGGAAAGTTTAACTCTTAGGACATGGACATTTTCCCAAAACGCCAGAAAAAAATCTCAGAGCACAGCTGTCTTTCAGTCAAAAACTATCATGGGCAAGCTAGAATTTGGAAGAAAATAAGATAATTGCTATATTAATTTATATAGCTAATTGAACAATTAATTGATTTACAGTTTCTAATTATATGCTTTTATATGTTATTTTTCTGTATCTTTAAGTCTTATGAGTAAAATCAGAACTGAAATTACTTTGTACAGCTCAGAAAGGTTTGCCAACATTCAACTAAATGTTGCCATCTACTGTTAGAATAATAATTAAAAAAAAATAAATGGGTAAAACTAGCATTGTAATTGTGGAAGAACTCACTGGATATTTGCATCCTATTGTGCTGATGCACAAGGGATGTTTCTTTGGATGCACAGGCAACAACATGTCCGTAAATCCTTCTGTATGTCAGAGGGAGAATAGAGTTCATTGTTTGCAAGATCTCATTATGATTACTTTTCAGCTTCTAAAAATGTTGTAATAGTTTCCAGATCCAGCATTTATGGTATTCAGTATGTTGAGAGAAAATAAGCATCATTGAAAAGCATGTTCTAATTGTTCCTCATCTATGCTTTTTTTGGCTGAGCACGTAGAAAAGTAACAGCAATATGCGTAGCAGATTTCTGAAACATTTTACTTCTTCTGTATTAGAAGTTAAAAACACCTCCTCCTCTTTTCTGACAAATGCATTCATCTTACGCTTTACATCAAGATCAGGCACGAACATCTACGTAAGGACATAAAGCCCTGTCGGTTACAGACCACTTCTGTTCTGTTCTGACCTGACAATAGAAAAACTACTGTCAGTTTTTTGCTTTATGTACAGCAGAAACAGAATTTAAAAGGGTCTAAAAATCTCAAAGAGGACTCTGAAACTCCAAAAATGAAGGTAATGTGCAAGCTTCATGTATGACACTGAAGCAGGAGATGGACTTCAAGGAATTATGGGATTTCTGGATTCGTGCTCTGTGTGCCTTAGCTGGCATACTACACTTATTTCTTTTATTTTACTACACTTATGTCCCATATTTGCATGTTGAAAGAGACTCACTGAATTTTCTACATCAGATTTTGATGGAAAGATATAGTAAAATATATTCACCTAACAAGGCCTAGTATATTTCAAACAGAACTTTCCATAACTTTGAAAAATCCTCTGATCAAATATTATTACATTCTCAGACATCCTCAGCTGCCTGTCACAGGCATGAGTTGAGAAAAGGTTAGAGGCTATTCATACTATCTAGAAAAGAAGAAATTTAAGTACAGAAAAAGCAAAAAAACCCATGCATAGTATCATGCAGTGCTACCTACAGCTGAATCTGCAAATTATAAATTATGTTTCAGTAGGACTCCAGAGACTTGGTGTTGCTGCTGATGGAGCAGCATCATAGAATGGCTTTTGCTTAACTGCATAACACAGAAAATAAAATTGAGGGAATATTAGTCATAGTTATTGTTTCAGAGTTTCTTTGAATTCTGTCCAACTGTTTCTTCGAGGTACAGGAATAAGAATTTCTATTCCGTAAGTTCTGATTCAGCAGACAAGTGTGGTTAATGTGAAGTACAATGTGAGATGGATTGAGGGACATTGAGCAAAAGCCCTGGACCCTGGAACTGTGTACGGGATAGTTTGTTTCATCTTTGTGTGTTACCAGCATGAAAGGAAGAATGGGTCAGCCAAAAGGAGTATCAGAAATAACATACAGATCTTTTTGTTTGGAATTATGCAATACAGGCCAAAGGTCTAAGAACTTTTTGAGGAACAAAAAAGGACAGCATTAGGAAAGCCTAAACTTAGCAGGAGTGGAAATTACCAAGGTACGTGAAGAGCAGCAATAAGGTGAACTCCATGGAAAAGGCAAAGATGCTCAGTGACTTCTTTGCCTTGATTCTTACTGGTTGTGTTTGTCTGCAGGTCTCCTAGGTTCCTAAGCCTACCGTCAAGGGCCTGGGGAATGAGGGAGGATTGCTACAGGTCAGAGGAGGATTGAGCTAAGGAGTACTTAAGTAGATTCAACACACATGTCCATGAGACCAGACAGAATGAATTTCAAGATTTGGGAGCTAGCTCATGTCTCTGTGAGACACTGTACCATCTTCAAATGTCATGGTGTTGCGGAGAGGTTCCTGATGGCTTGAAGAAGGTAAATGGCACACAGCCTTGTTCAGAAAGTGCAAGAAGGTGGATCTAGGGAGTGTCAGGCTGGTCAGCCTCACCTTAGTTCATGGTAAAATCATGAAGTCAATCCTCCTGCAACCCATGTCCAGATGACTGAAGGAGAATGAAGTGATTGGGAGCATAGATTTAGCAAGGACAAATCATACCTGACCAACTGTATTGCCTTCCATAACATCCCATATAGACAAGCAGAGAGCAGTGGATACTGTTTACCTCATCTTAGTGAGGCCTTCAGAGGAATCTCCTGTAGTATACTTATAGTCAGATTGGTGAGATACAGAGTATAATTGAACCATATAGTAGGTGGATAACTTTCTGGACCACCAAGCTTATAAGGTCAGCAGCATAAAATCTGTTGTTGGATACTTGTGACATTGTGCACATGTCAGTCTGGGACTAGAAGTATTTAAAGCAATCTTTCACTTGCAAATTTTTGGATTATGAATCTTTTGATTGTAAATAAAAAGGAAAGTCTTTAAGATTCCACACTCTTAAGGAGCTGAATCCAAGCATATGCTTCCCTAAAAAGTTATTCCTTTGTCTGAGTTGCCTTCTTGGGTTAGAATTGTCAGTCTGTCCAAAGAAAGGCTGGTGATAGCATGCTAATGCTAGATCTGATAAAGGAAGCATCTCACTACACATGGGAAGTGCCTACTTCCTAGAGATTATCACTACACCATTCTTCACTGCAGCTGTGTTAATCCCAAACTGTTCTGGGAGGCCTCCTGTATTAACTAGTACCTTTTCAGTGGTAGCAGTAAGAATTGCTTTAGACTTAAAAAAACTAACTCTGATTTACCTAATTCTAGTGATAAACTGCCTGGTGGACATCACAAAAAAACTCCAATAGCAGATATGGCAATGTTTTTACTAGAACTTCCCTCATCTAATGCTGACAGTGAAAATATTTCAAAAAAACCCCAACACTGGAAATACCTGGCTTCAGCATGCCCATAATGTTGTTGCTCTGATGCATTAAAAGACATGTTTGTAGATGAGCTCTTTGCATAAGCAAACATATCTAAGGATAGTTTCTCCTTGACTGGAGCAGAGATACAGCATGAAGAAGGAAGCAGTTGCCAGTCCAGTCTTGTCCATGCAACAGAAGGCTCAGAGGGGATCTCATCTATATGTATAAATTTCCAGTGGTACACAGTGACAGGACCGGAGGCAATGGACACAAACTGAAACACAGGAGGTTTCCTCTGAACATCAGAAAATATCTCTTCACTGTGAGGGTGACCAAGTGATGGCACAGGTTGTCCAGAGAGGGTGTGGAGTCTCCACCTTTGGACATATTCAAAAAGCAGTCCTGGGAAATCTGCCCTAGGTGGCCCTGCTTGAGAAGCAGAGTTGGACTAGAAGTCCCTTCCAACCTCAACCATTCTGTGATTCTGTTATTCTGAGCAGCTTTTCCTCACAGGAAATTGCAGCATAGTCTATTAATCATAGCCTGATTAAGAATAGCTCTTTTCTATGGGAGTTAGCAGCATACTTTTAGATATGAAGAAGTGGATGGTAAAATGCAGATCTAAACACAAAGCTGCACTGAAGCACACAATCCTCCTATAACCATTTATCAAAGCAAAGAGTTACCACAGTTATTTGTTCCTCCTTCACTTTCAGTTTTGTTCCTTCTTCAGCATATATATATTAAAGTAATTTAATTTAAAATTTAAGGCACATGAATAAAAACCCAAAAGGTGTATGTATGTAACAATCAGGTATTAGACTGCTACAAGAGGCAGGGAAGATGAGTGAAATGCACTGGGATTTATGAAAACGAGTTCCCAGAGGGTCTTAAATTAGATGTGCAAAATAATACAATTTAATGTGGAACATGCTTTCTGTCTGTTTTGGAGACAAGCTGATCTGTCCAAGAGAGCTTTCTAGGCTTAATTGGTCACAGTTCCTGGTAAGGACAGAATGTTACGAATATCTGTGAAATTTTGCAACTTGGAACAAAAACATGTCATGCATCTTAGAAGCCCCTTGGTTCATACACAGCAGTTAGCATATGCTGAGTTCAAGGAAAGCCATGATCAAAAGGCCAAACAGTATTTAAGAAGGGCACATTCTGTCATAGCTGATTTTTGTTTCATACCAAACTTTGAAAAATGAGACTTTGTTGCAGATTTTATGAATTGCTATGGTGTTGTATGTCATCAAAAAAATCAGAATTAAATAATGTTAGGTCTTTTTCCTTAACTACCTGTTGAAGACTGAAGATTATGTAATAATTTTAATCTCAGTTTTCATTAAGAAAAGAGCACCTCAAAAAGTAGTTGTCTGTTATTTCTTAGCTTCTGCACAGTCCCTCCAAAGATGGGCTCTTTTAATGGTTTCATATCCTACCTCATGATTTTCAAACTGGTCTCATGCTTTTGAAAAAGAGAGCTGAGCAATTTTTCTGCTGTAATGGGAAAGACAGATGTGAGGTATAGCAGGTACTGAATTAAACTCTTCAGCGTTGAAAGAGGCATAACACTGTTTCCTTTACCATTCAAAATCTCAATTTCTTTCCACAGGAAGGGATGGCTTTCTAATGACTAGTGAAAAACACTAGTCCCAGGAAAGGCTTCTTTGTCCATCTGGAGCCAGTAGTCTTTCTCAGTGGTTCAACACACCTTGTAGATAAAGCTTTGACTCCTTGTCCTTTAAGTGGTGCTTTTAACAAGCAAGCTCGATTAGAAAATCCACTTTCCTAAAATGAATGGCAGAGCCCCAGCCAATGCCCAGCCTTGGCTCTCAGGACTTGGGCAGATCTGTACCCTTTTCTGCAGATTCAGCAGAGGGATTGTGTTTCACCCAGCAAAATGCTCAGTTAAATATTAAGTTATTTGAGATTTTGGTAAAAAAACCCAAAACATTGCCTAACCAGACGTAAGTCAAAATTACACAAAACAAGTTATTAATTCTTAACAGATAAATAATTTGGAACGGTTTTCATGGAGCATAACTAAGTGTAAGCACATTTGTGTAATCTAGTAACACAAAAACAAGCCCCATGCTCTGTGTTTGACAGTAATTATAATGTCATTGTGCTACAATTTTAGTCAAAGGGAAGTCTAAAATCAGGATCAATTTTGTCACTTGAGTCATCATAAAAATTTACATCATGACTGGCATGGGAATTACCTATTTCTGTTTCAGCTTATTATTTGTATAGGGCAATAACATCTCAGAAGAACTATGAAACTGTAATACTTAACACTTAGGAAGGCTTTATATACTTCCAGCCACTTATCATTGTTGAGACTGCTGTTAGGCATTTGAGTTGGAGCTACTTTTAGGACAGTGTTTCACATATTGGTACTAAAATTACTCAGCTGTTGTGGGTAATGGATGTGTTTCATCCATGATTTGCAAAGCATTTTTCTATCAGCCATGATAATTTTACTTTGTTGCCTGGATTTTACAGATATGAAAAATAACGAGTTATAGTTAATGCGCGCTGCATGGGGAATAAGCAGGAGGAGTTAGAAAC
>NW_010174778.1:7395-27060 GCF_000695765.1 Mesitornis unicolor | reverse complement strand
ATAAAATAAAATAATAAAAAGAGAGAGAAAGAGTAATTAAAACTTTTATCCTTTCTTTGTATGTCACAACATTTCTTAATTTGGAAAAAAATAAATGGACAGATCACAAAAGACACTAGTTTTTAAAAAACGTCTGTAAGAGAATAAGCTTGAAAAAATATGTAGGATGGGATGTTTAGAGGAAAACTGACAATAATAATACCCATCTTCTTGATTAAAAGACTAAAAGTATCCTACAGTATTCACTATATAATAATTCTATATATTAAATGTACATGTCATTTCTCTGTGCTGAAGATTTTTGCCATGAAGAAATGTTTTGTGTCTTTTGGTGAAAATGTATTCCAGAACCACTCTTTTGAGGGTAGCGAATTTTCTCCATGAGACTATTATGTATTCTCAAAGTCATTTTTGGGTGGTGAGGGGGAACAATGGCAATGTGATAAAGACTATTTCTGTTAACATAAGTCACGGAAACCTTCCAGTGTTGTGCATTTACTGCAATCTCACTTCCTCATTTTAACTTACAAGGAGTGACGTTCTGACAGTATTAATATCTGGTATTGACTGAGTCCAGTTTTGCCATCCAAACCTTCTTTCTCCTGCTCTACTCTCTGGCAGCCAAGGTCAGATGTACGGCTCTTTGACTGGTTTGTAGGATACTTTCTAATGTCCTCTGACATTTAACAGAGTCAAGCCCAACATCCTTTCATCCTTCTTCCCAGTATTATCTATCTTTCTCCTTTCTCTCTTTTTTGGCAATCTCTTTATCTAACATGTCATTGGGTTGACCCAGGAATTTCTATTATCTTCTGTTCTCTTCCTCCAGTGTGATCCAGACATAAAATCCTCTACAAAATCTCCCAAGTTTGCCCATTCTTCTCCCTTCCCAAACAGAAAAAAAATTACAATTCATTTTGACAACTATAAAATAATTCTTTTGTCTCCTGAGTGTATTTCATTACACTTCTCTCTGTCTAAAATGCTACTACAAAAATCAATGTATTTCACTTCCCTCAAGTTCTAAGTAATACAATACTTCTCCTGGTGGTGCCTCTACATTGCCTTCACTTCCCTCAATTGGTTCTTCAAATAAATTTATCCCAAAGTCCTCCAAAGGGTATTCATTTTCACTGAAATGCATTAATGCATGACTAACCAAGCACGTTGAAAATCAAAATAAAGACCTGAGGACTTACAGGTTTCCATATCTTTTACCTGTCCCAGCATTTTCAAACAGTTACCCTTCCATTTCTCTTGCTGACAGGCTGCCCTATTCGAAGGCGACTGGGACATCTTTGTGCCTCACTACTTTTTAAAGATTCATAACACTTTTGAGAACATAGAGGTGATACACAAAAAAGAATAACTGCATATGTTCTGTATCTGCTCCTATAGGGAAAACTTTACTTTAGCCTCAGTATAAATAGGAGTCAAAGGTGAACAAATATCAAGGTCATAACAAGCAATTGGGGAACTGACGTCCCAGAATTTGGAACACATGTCAACACACAGACATATTATTTTTAATAAAGAGAATACTTTGAGTTGAAAGAGTATTTTTGCATTTAACATACCCTGTGTAACTTTTCTCTTCTCTCATCACAGTCTGGCATGCCCCTGAGACTTGGTGGAATATACCAAAAACATACATTTGTATGCTCTGGCTGCAGGAAGAACCAAACACATGCATCCATAAACAAAAAAGCCACAGATCAATCACACACTAAAGGCTAATCAGTAGCATATTTTAGCACAGACATGGAAGACAAAACATAATATTAACTTTGCTAGTTCTGCATGTCAAAACAAAATAAATGGATTACAGTACTGCCAGTTGCATCTGCTGTCTTAGATTCCCTATACATTGTCCCACTCACAATGTTTCAGGGTGCTAACGAAGTGCAAACACTTTTCACTTTCATATGCAGTTTCATAAGAAACTGTTTTCCAGGATCACAGCAAGGGCAACTCAGTTTTCCTTTTCTTAGTAAATCAAGACAAAGCATATTTGTTATTCTATCAACCAAGAGCTTATATAGTGGCACTAGCAACAGAACATACAGCAAAGCCAGCAGATTCTCAGTTACGTATGTTATAATGCGGAAACTCAGCTTAAGTAGGTTGTATTAAGGTAGTCTTTGTGCCCTAAACTGGGAAGTCCTCTGCAGAAGAGAAGGAGAGGAAATAAATCTGATATTTATGGTACAAAACCACATGCATTTGGCAAAAAAACTGCCCAGGTGCCAATAGTCATGCAGTTCTTCAGAAAATAAGAGAAGTTTTGCATAGCTGGCTTGAAGAAATGTAAAGACTGATCTTGAAATTCCATACAGATTTGGCACCTACACATAGGTTAAAGGAAAGAAAACTTACCTCCCCTTCAAAAACCATCTCAAATTCTTCTCTGTTTTTGATTTTGGTGTAGAGATATTCTGCCAGCTCCAGGCATTTGTTGACCTGACTTTCAAATCCTACTGTACCCTGTTTTGAAAATAAAGTATTAATTATATGGTCATTTTTCAATGCAACCATCTTTTCAGATAGGCTTCACTCTTAAATCTTTTCAGTCAGAAAACTTTTAGCAGTACTATTGGTTTTAATTTAAAAGTAATCAGCACTACAAAAGTGGCTAAATGTAGCCTAACTGTAATCACTATTTGATTTTGGTCTAATTTTAAGATAATAAATTATAATAATAACCAGAGCTTTTGAGATTTTCATAGATTATTTTTAGGTCTTCTTTTTGTTTGTTTAAAAAAATATTCTGAATACTCAAAGTCTTTGCTTCCCAGCTCTCGCTGAAAGACTGGGAACGTGGAATGGGAAATCAGTTGAAAGGGTAAGAGCTGAGAAGTAATTTATTTCCTCTGAACACATTTGCTAGAAATTTGCATTTTAAAAAGTCAGCAAACAAAAGCCTGCGATGTTTGCTAAAACGGATTTGCCTACCCACTGATCTTATGTCATATCTGATTTGTTCTGAAAGATCATAATCCCAGAAAAAGTAGGTGAATATTCATAGTAAATAAATTTTTTTTAAAGGTTGGTTGTTTTTAAAGTATACTTTGTACACGAATGAAGAAATAAGAAAGACAAGTACACTCTTAAGGTATTGCATATTTGGGGTAAGTTCTTTGTACTGAATAAAATGACTGATGGTAAAGTCACAAGAATACTTCTGGGCCTAGGCTGTTTATTTCTACTCTGAGGACAAGACTGTGATCGCTCATGATGCCTAATGCTGAAGGAAGAATTTCCATAGCTCCCAATACTTCATTCTCTTGACGTTGTTGTAATACAATAATGCAGTCTGCTAGATACAGGTTCTATCCAACACAACAGAGAACTCAGGTCCAAGAATCTGAATCTGTCTCAAGACCACATAGAAATCCAAAGTAACTAGTTTCTGGATAATTTTTAATTCCAGATACAGATATCAACTTAGCAATTTTAATCTATGTTATTTTTTATTTAGAATCACATCCACAAATGTCCTACTTCTGATTTTAATTATGGCCCATATCCACTATGGTTTCTACTGTAATTTTTTTCTTTATTAGGAAGCGCTCTACATCTTTAGTGAGTTCAGTTAAACAGATGAATATAACAGCAGAGGCAGCATCAGCATGATAGTTCTAATGAAATATGTTTGTTTGGTATTCAGAGAAACATTCAGTCCACACTTTTATGGTGTCTGTAGTCAGCACTTGGCAGTCAGAACCATAAACACCACACTTCAAAGTTCCTGGTTGCGGTCTGATGCTATGACGTCAGAAGCAGTTTCATGTAACTGGTTTATGGTACCAAAAGCATTTCTTTGAGAGGAAGAGATAAAAGCACTTAGCTTGGTAATCAAACCTATGCTGATTACTGAAATAATTGTTATAAGCATTTTGTGTTGTGTTTCTTTTTCTGAAGTAGTATTTAAAATAAACAATGACAACTCTACAATCTGTTTAAAAGTAACTGTGTATCTAAAGTTTTGTTACTTTCTTCCCTTGGTCTTCAATATTGAGGAAATTTGCATGAAAACGTATTTTATCATCACAGGTTATTTACTATTGCTGTCTAACTTTCACTCAAAGTGAAAACTGTTTTATGACTGTACATCTTTCCATCACATTTAATCTCAGTTTTATAAAAAGAGATTATAATGTGGACAGGTTTCTCAACTGAATTCCCATTTTATCAGCAGAAGAAGAATAGTAATGAGATGAATGCAGATAAAGAAATAAAAATTAAACGCATTTTCTCGACAATGTGGACACATTATGTGTGAACACATAAGACTGCATGTAAGCCCATGCTTAAATTCAGCCATCCAGGTATATGACAGTAACACCACGAAATCAACTGTGAAATTATCAGATGTGTAAAGCTTCGTAAAAAGAAAAGGAAAAAAAAAAGGAAAAAAAAAAAGAAAAAAAAAGAGGCTTTGTTTTCAAAGTTGCTTATAAAATCTATACACTGAAACATGATGTTCAAAGGACCCTTGCAAGCACCAAGTCTACTCTGCTGCTATTACAAGTAATCTGTTGTAAAACATGTATGTATGTAAGTATATAGTGTTAAAACAAAAGACCAGTTTGGTGTCCTGCTCTCCCTGGTTTTATTGCAGGGCTCATTTAGTGATTTAAACCTTGCTTCTAATTTCCAGCTTAATTTATTGATGGCTAGCACTGTTCTGCAATTCAAACAGCTCTTTTCTGACTTGTGTTTAGAGATGGTAATTACAAAAATATTTGTTTTAAAAAGTGTTCCACTACATGAGACTTACAATTTAAGTGAATACATTTCTGATTTTTGAGCTGAATTTTTATTGGTTACCTTTGCCTTCCACATCAACCAGAATTTGAAAATGTCCACATGTCGACCACACTGTATTGCCTTATCCCCAGTGTCATAGGACACGTCATACTGTTTGTCTTGCTGGAAGAGATAGCCTGCACACATTTGATTGCAGCCTTGAAGTATACCCTGTAATGAAAAAACATGTACTTATGTGACTTGTATGGCATATGTACGTATCAAACTGTATGCATTAAAAAAGTGTATTTGAAATACATACAGAAGAATTGTTCTCTAATGGGGCAAATTATAAAATAATGACCTTGTTTTGTAAACCTGAGCCACAAAAATCATTTCATAACCTAAGGTGATTCTCTTAGAAATCCCTGAGTAGTCATAGGGTTTTACACACCCACATCTGAAAAAACATTCTCAGATTACTTTAGGTTCTTAGGTTTTGATACTGACTTTGTCCACTTCTCTTTGTAAGTCTATGTTCTTAAGACTTAAATTTTATAGATGTTAAATTACACACTAGAATAAAGCTGCGGTCTCTCAGTGCAGCAGGTAGCTACAGAAAATGAAGGCTTCAAAACGTAATCGAAGGCTTCAATATATTGTCCAGCTTTATGACACTTAACATTAGTGACAAATATAAGTACTAATTACGTAAACCAGACATTTTTTGCTTACAAATAAATATGGTCCACAGACCAATAGAAGCCCGTGGATTACTAGTAAACACCTCTGAAGGAAACACAGAGAAGCAAATTCCTCTATGTTACATAGAAGTCTTACACATGTGACATTTCTAAAATGGTTTGCACCTCCTTTAGAGTTTATTAATGGTCCTTTGAAGAAGCTCAAAGACACTGGTGTATCTGATCAGTACAAAAACACCTATCAAAACTCTCACATAGAGGACAAAAAACGTTGCCAAAATCCTGCAATACTTCGCATAATAAGCATGCATAATAATGGCAACTGCCTCCGTCCAATAAACGCCAATGTGTTTTATAAAGGGAAATAAATGCTGCAGTCTTCAATTTAGAGATGGGTCACCTGGAAAAGCAACAGCAGACCTGGGGCAGGACCCCATAATTTCTGCATCTCAGTCCCATGCACAGAGACCACTCCTTCAGCTAACCTCTTCTAGTAGCAACGGACATACTAGAAACTACTAGAAAACAGAATTAGTCCTATACACAGATGACAGGACTTTTTTTTTTAAATCATCTAAGGCAAATACATGCTGCTTAAAAGAATTAAGGCACTGGTCTCACTTTCATTTATGACAATGAAGAATCTAGAAAAAAGCCCTAAAATAGATACATGGATCATAATAAAAGCAGCATGATTTCTTTTCAACAGAACTGAGAAACTTTCAAACCGCTGTGAAAGCTAAAAAAGCTTTATGCAGTTTAGACTGTGACCAATTATTAAGAAGAAGGGTGTATGTTCAGCATATCACAAAAACAATGGGGCAGATGAAGTGTATTAGCGCGGCTCTGGTGTTGTTAGTAAATATGCAAAGATTTAACAGCTAAAAATTCGACCCATAGTATCTCCAGCTTTTAAAAAACACCAACACCCTCCCCCCCACTTCCTAAACACAATGTGAATCCACTCAATTATTCCTTCCAAGAGAAGTTTTGAAATTAAAGGGATTTTGCACTACCCTCTTAAAAAGTAGGGCTTGATATTTACATATATTTTTTTTTAACTGCTTAATTATTAACTATAAGGCAGACCTTCTCCCGGACAAGAATGGCAGAACATTGTAACAACACTCCCATCATCTTGTGTGGATTCCAAGTGACTGAATTGGCTCTGGAAAAAAAAAAAATAAATCACACATTCAGATAAGTCTGGAAAGCAGAAAGTTAATCTGAAGTAGTCACCTTTGTTTTCTGCTCTCAGCTGGAAATGTATGGAGTCTTCACTCTGATGATTTCACTGTGGAGATTATTGCTACCTTAAGTGTCTCCTTTCCCAGTTATACTGTCCAGGAAAGGAATTTTTTGTGCATTAACATTGCAAAGTCAGACGTCTGATTAGCACCAGCTAAGTAGTGTCAGACTATGCTGAACGGCTGATATAGTAACTCCATCCTCACAAGACTCCCCTTCTAGAAATAACACTAATAAAACTAAAAATAAATCAATCTGACAGGTTATATCAATTCAAGGTACTGACTGGGAGAGGAGGGTGTCAGAGAATTAAGGGAATAATATGAATTCTGAGACAATACAGTTCTTTACTAAGCAGCTGCTGGAAAAGTAGAAAGGAAAAGACACTCTGCATGCTTATCTGCTTTCCCAGTTAGAGCCACAGGAGGCCTTTTCTGTACTGGCTTGTCAAGCTCATGGATTGTTAAGAGGCTATAAAACTTTACATCGAAATCCTACCATCCTGTGTGTAAAGCTTAAAACTTTTTATGGGTAAACACAGGTGGATGCACACCTAATCTACTAGCCAAACAGAGGAGATGTTCTGCGTTTTTAATATACTATCCTAGACAGTTTAATGATGATGCTAAAATAAATGTGCCAACATTGCACATCCATTGACCTCTTCACACTAAGTAATTAATTACCAAATGTCCCCTTGTTCTGGAGAAGGAAAGTGTGTAATCCTATTTCACAGACGATGCATATGTTCTTACAATGTGGTTGAAAGAACATTCAAAGCTATTTCCTCCTCTTCTACACCCTGCTCTCACAGGACACAGACACCACCTCAGTCCCTCTGTTTTGAGCAACACAAGGAAGTCTTCACCTCAGTCTGAGGACCACTAATTTCATGAAGACTCAGGATACAATCCCAACCTCTGTCTGTGCTAGGTTAGACCATGGCACTCCTCAGCCAAAAGAACAGTGCAGCCTGTGCTGTACCCATGGAGCTCATCATCCCTCCAAAACTTCCTGCTTAGACATTGCAAACCAGCGGGTGCACAGCTCAGACTTAGGAGGCAATTATATCTTAAAGAACTTAGCTAACAGTTCAGCTGGAGTAGTCAAGAAACAGGAATTTATATAACAGCTCATTTCCTGTTGAGAAAGCTATGATTTCAGTTGAACACATTTATTGAACTTTCAGGGTTCCAAAGAAAGACAATTTCAAGTCGTCTTTGCAAGGCGCATTAGACTTATTTCAACATGAAGATGTCGCTCGCTACCCTGCACAGCCATGTCCTACCATGGGCAAACCCAGCTCTACCACGGCAGCACACCAGTTCTTCCACACCTGTGTCTCCAAGCAGGCCAAGTCTGGCCTCAGCGTTAGCAACAGACCCCAGCTGGGGCCCATGCCAGGCAGTTACGCAGTGCATGTGGGCCCCATCCCATGTCTGAAGGTCTGGACAGCTGACTAGAAAAGAAATAATATCATGCTTTGTGGACTGCTGCTTTCTGTATTTGCTTAAGATTACAGTCTTAATTAGCACCTCTGGGTTGACCTCAGGTCAAAAGACACGTGTCAGGCTACTGTGACCAAGCCTTCGTAGCTTAAGGAAATTATTTTAGAATGCTGACTTCATATTAGACATGTTGCCATAACATGAGTGACCTGCAAATTGGATTGGGCAGGAGTTTATATGATTCTGTTACTTCAGAGTACTCCTGCTACATCATGCACTGCTGTCTCTGTGACAGAAGGGTCCGCATGGTTTTCCTACCAGTCCTGTACTTTATCTTGTACTTGTTCTTCACTTACTGTATGAGATGCCCACCACTAGGAAAGTTTGTTTTCCCTAAGGAAGAGCATTGCTCACGGCTCTCATTTTGCACCTTTACACAGTGCCCACTTTCAGCACAACTCACTCCAGGAATCAATTTGGTGCTAATTTGAGAGTACACGGGGTAGACCTTGTTTCAAATCTTTTTTTGCTTCCCTCAAAGCTGATCTCTGCAGTGATAGGAAAGATCCTGTGTTTCTGGTACTTCATTGCTTTTCTGATTTTTCTTCAGGTGGACAGCCTGTCATGATAGAGCGGTTTCAGAGGAAATCTAGAGACAAACACTCTCATGGGGTTATAAAAATAGCATCTTCTGCAGACTACAGCCTTGTCATTATTCAATATGGGAACATCTGTGCCAAAGACTGCACGTGCCTCCTCCTGAGTCTGAGTTGCAAGAGCTGTGGGGACAGTCACTCTGCTAACACTTCCAACACAAATGCTTTGCCCTTTTAAATTTGGTTCAATTCTGTGTTTAATAAAGGCTGCCTTCTGGTCTCAGAGGGCACCTTAGTAACTTGGGTTATGTGCTTGGGAAAAACACATCTTTTCTGCAGACTGCACTCTACTAGAGCTTTCTACTTGTTTCATATAATTCCCCCATGGCATCAACTCATAGGCATCTTTACCCTGAGACATGGTATCTGATTCTTTCTGGAGTCTCTCTAAGTTCCCTCAGTCTTCTGTCTGGCACCACAGAACTGTACCAGCTCTGTGCTATCATAGCCCTTTCCAGCCTTACAGGTACTGAAACTTGCTCCTAAAAATTGCTGCTACCTCCGTCTCTACCATGTGTTCCTCTCTTTGTTTTATACAAATACATATTTACGTGCGTGTATATATATATCAATACAAAAGTAAGCTATATATATGTATTTATAAACTTTCTTTTATGGAACACTCATTTTCAGGCAGAGCATTTACTCCTTAATTTCTGGAGACAACTGCAAACATCTTTCAGGACAGAATCTCTACAAATTCCCACCATAGGCATTCATGTTCAAACACCTTATCTGGATTCCTCATTTCTCACTGCTATTCTCAAAGCCTCAGATTTCAGAAATTGTCTAGAACACTCACTTCATTTTTTTTCCTCAAATCCTCCTTCACTCATTCCCAGACTTCAGATCCCTTCAAAGCTATGCATAGAACAATCTCCCTTCCTTTTTGCCAAGCAGTATCTTTGTTCTCTGCTGAAAGCTTACCTTCCGCTCAGCTGTACATCACTGTTTTCTTCTGTAATATTGTTTCAATCTTCCTAGTGTGCACCTTTTCTGTCTGTCTTGCTTTTGTTTAATTTGGTGTTTAAGCTCCTGAATGCAGCATCTTATCATGAGCTTGTGAAGTATCATATACCTTACGAAAGCACTTTAATAACATTATTATAAATAAGCACTGTGTAGTACCTTTCTATTCCATTCAATTTATGGCGGTGCTTTCGGGACATTAAGAGTCCACCTCCCCAGGCAGCCTGGAAGAGACAGAATAAGATAAAACATTGTTTTGGAAAAGTCTAACATATTTTAATTTACTCAGGCCCTAGTAATAAATATTTTAATTCAAGACAAACCATGTGTAAACAAAAATCCTCTTTTGCCTGAGTAATAGCACTTTATTTCGTTACTTACATCTACATGGAGCCAGAGGTTGTATTTTTCACATATATCTGCAATCTCCTGGATTGGATCAAAGGCTCCATATACTGTTGTGCCTGCAGTTGCATTTACAAAAAGAGGAATGTATCCCTAGAATAAAAATAAAAATATTAGATATTAGGTATCATATCCAAACTCTCTCAGCAAAAAAAAATAGAAATGAAATCATTTTAGAAAGGTTGCTATCCCATTTTGCAGCCTAAAAGACTTTCAGTGAGGAGATTCAAATGTTCTAGTAGAAGAGTATCAGTAGTCAAGTAAAGCTGAGACTTTTACAGCAGTATAAAGGAAAATAAATTAAATGTGATTCGTAGGTTGTGATTTGAAGGCTTGAAGTTGTTCCTTTAGTGTTTATCTACTAATAAATGGAACAAAGCAGAACAAAGCCATTCAAACCAAAAGCAATAATTTTGGAACTATCAGATCAAAGTGAGACAATTTTGAATTAGATGAAATAATGGAAACTGCAATTTCATAGAGTGCCCAAATGTAATGAAGTTAAGAAATAATTAAAAAATAATCTTGATTGCTCTAACGTTGGTGGTTTTATACAAAATTAATGGATTTTTCATTGCATTGATTCAAGAAATAACAATGAACGCTTAAAAAAATTAAACTTACTGGCTATATTTACAAACCCTGCAGCCTTTAAATCTATGGGAATTTTTAGGACTAAACTTCAATAAAATTTTTGATTTTTTTGGCTAAACTTTAAACTTTGGTTAGACATAGATCTAGTTTCATATTTTCATACTTCTTTGCATATATTTTCAAACAGAAAGTTATTTTTAAAAGTCATAAAATACAGATGTGTTTCAAGAGTTAAAAGCATTTTGTATTTAAACAGTAAACTGAAACCTTAGCAAGACATATAGTTCTCCAAACAATATATGAACGTATAATTAAGCAGCTGAAAGTATTATTATAACATTTATCTCATTATAATGTTCTCTTTTAATGTTAACTCTCAGCCTTCAAAGAAAGAGGTAATTTTACTAAGCCAGGCATTTAAGCATTGCTTTTTTTAAAACACAAACCTTTTGTTTTGCTTCCAAAATTTTTGCCTCCAAATCAGCTGGTATTATTTTGCCTCTGTAATTATTGTAGAAACAGAAAGACAAAGAAAATTAAAGAGTGCATATGGAAATACTAGCTACAGTTGAAATAATTTAATAGGATTTTTCTCAACAGGCCATTAGCAACCTGACACACTGTACTGAACCCATCCTTAAGCACAATACAACAAATTTAACAGACGAACACTTTTAATATATCAAAACCTTAGCATTCATCCTACCTTTCATTGCATTTTATCAAAATCACATTGTCTGTTCCAAATCCAAGCGCAGCTCCAGCTTTCTTTATTGAGTAGTGACTCTGCAGCAAAACATATGCACCTTTAATGGAGTGGCTCTTTAATGATGGAACATCTTCACAACACGTATCAATAAATTAAGAATTAGCAGCATATTAAACTCACATGTTCTGAGGTAAAGAGAATCAGTTTAGGGACTGCAGCCATGCCTTTGGTTTTGACTTCTGGGAAATACTTGTAGCGTGCAGCCATTATGCTGTACATGTTGGAGATAGCTCCTCCTGCAAATGAATAAATGAATGAATAATAAGAACAAAATGCATCTTAGTCCAAAGACATACAAATCTCATTTGCATTATGCGGTGAAAGTGGTGGTGAATTAGGAAAAAAAATAAATCTCTTAAATGCATAGTGCCCTGGTTTACAATCTCACACACTTATACAATCTTAAGAGTCAGCTTTCTGATCAGGAAAGCTGCATTTCTGTATGGACTACAACACCCGATTTCAGGGGAAAAAAGTGATAGGACACTTTGTTTCACTTTTCAGCAAGCACTGATACGCGATGCTTAAGGTCTTCAGCAGTTTTGAGATGGTGCAGAGTCTGGAGGAAGTAGAAACGCAGGGCAGTAGACCCCAACCTGACCCAGGCTGGATGAGAAAAATTATTCCATACCATAAGTGGCCCACTTACTATAAACTGGGGAGTTTGCTGGGCACGGCCCTCTTTCTTCCAGTGGCTGTCATCCCAAGAGGGTCTTGTTTGCCATCCTACCTGAGGCCTACTCCCCACTATATCAGTTGAGTATAACTCAGTGTACTTAATACTGTTATTAATACTGGATTTTCTTATTATTATTTTGTGAAACCCATTTTTTTATTTCAACCCATGGGACTTCTTTTCTTTTCCTGATTCCCCTTCCCAAACAAGGAGGAGTCATTGGGTGATAGAACAACTGTCTAACCGTGACACACAGTCATTTGTCTAAATAGCACAGTGGCAGACCCTCTAGAAAGTAATACCTATAGTTAGAATTTCCTAGCCATCATCTCTTTCAATTGCTAACATTTTGTAACACATTCCTAAGAAGTTCAGCTTTCACCGTGCTACTTTTGCATGACAGCTTCTTGTTAGGAAGAATAACAGGATCTTATCAGATTATCCAAGACTGAAGAAATGTTGCTTACTGGACGGATTTATCCCGTCTCATTGTAGATGTAGAAGTACATGCCTAAAAGGTAGATTTCTACAGCTGTGCTACTTACTCTAAGCTTCCTTATAGTCTTTGAAAGAGACACTTTGCAGGCTAAGATTCAGCTAATCTATTTTGACACTTATTTTTGAAGAATGTGAATTGAGGCAAAGCACCTATTTCTCTTGGTTTACTGCTAAAAAGAACCCAGAGCAGTTAGCTCAGCTCTACAATGCAAACCTCAAGATTTAGTAATTTGAACCTCATCCATAAAGACTAGGATAACTTCTTCCTCTAATATTTCTTCTTCAATAAGAACACTGAGAAAGATTTCTATTTTTCTAGCAGATGGGACTGGAGACCAAGCAAGAACAAGTGTGCACTCCTGGATTTTATGTGGGCTGTTTCAAAAGAAGGCGGAATTGTCCTTCATCTTCTGAAACGGGGTGATGTCCTCCCTAGCCCAAACCCAGAAATCCAGACTTCTGCTCAACACCCATGTTGTCCATGCACAGGCCTAGGACTTTCACATGGTTTACCAGTCTTTTCTGCCACTGTCAACTCTTTATACGGCCTCCATGGGAAGACGCTTTGTCTCGGTCTTTAGAATCATTCTTGTGAATCCAGACAGATTATGTCCCAAATAAAATATCCCAGAAAGTGACAGACAGTCACAGTCTTTTTCTGACTGTGAGCCCTAATCCTCGCTGTCCATCAAAGAAGTCAGTACACGATTCTGAAGAGCTATTATTGGTCAGCAGGAGTCATGGTTGCTCAGCTCCTCCAGAAATGAAGCACAGAAAAGTGTGCCTAACTATGTACCAAAGTTCCTAGGCAAGTATTAAAATGTTGGCCAGCCACGATACATAGCCATACTCAAAGATACATTTTCCCCAAAACTTATTTGTACTTCAGGTGGGAAATTCCTACTTCTAAATATCTGATTCAGTGTTGCAAATGCTGTGGACATTCAGACACAGCTTACGTTTACTTTAATTTTTGACATTTTAGTCGAACCACCAAAGCAGAGAGGAAGAACTCACCAGGTGAGAATATTCCATCACCATCTTTATTTGACCATCCAATAATCTCTCTCATTTTTCGAAGTGTTATTTGTTCCATGAGGACAAAAACTGGGGCAATCTCATATGTAAACCTGCATGGATAAAGCAAACAAAACCAACCAAAGAAGATAAAATACAGATTCTAAAAACACACAATAAACTTCCAGTCTATGATTCTTTGTGAAAATGCTTAAGAATCTTAAAAGTTTTCCTGTAAATTGATGTTCTGATATTACCCAAGTAAAAATCCTCAGGAGGAGAATACTGGAAACATTGGTCAATGAAAACTGAAGTATTAGCTCTTTTGCAACTTTCTATATAACCAATATAAGACTTAACGCTCACCATCATAGTGCTGCTGACTGCAGTAGAAGATGGTACTGTAAAACATTTGCTTCCTGAAGTGCCAATTTCACACTTGTGGAATAAAATATTGCCAAATCCTTATGAAAACAGTGAACTTCACCAAGCTAAACACAACCATAATTAGAAGTATTGAGCTAGAGCTTCAAAGTCTAAACACAATTAATTATGTAGATTTATTTTGTTGATGATCCCCAAGGACAACTTATTTCTACAATACCATGTGATCAATAACTGTCAAGAGTAATTATAAATGATGATTTTCTAATTACCAATTACAAAAAACAAGTCAGCAGTCAAGTACTGCATCCACTCAATGAGGCCAAAAACCATTACAGAGTCCGGTATGCCCTGATGTCACAGACAGATAGGAGGATGGAAAACGACAGCCATACAACCATATTTAGCGATCAAGCTACACGGATAAATTGCCACTGCTGTAAACAAACTGCTTGCTGTGTATGCCAAAAAAAGAAACAGTAAAAAAAGGAGGAGGAAAAATGTGAAGCAGAAAGAAACTAAACCATCAACCTGTGATTTCCAAAGGAATCTATAAGAATATGACATTCGGACACTTTAGATCTGACTGACAGTATCCACTTGAATAATTTTGCCAAAATGTATGTGTTGTCTATCTAATACTGAAATGATGCTTGAGAATAGGTACAGCAAACTTTAAGGAAATGTGGTATGAAGAAGGGAGCGCGTTTCTGAAAATATTGTCTTTTATTTACAGCTACACTTGTTAGTTAAAACATTCATTTTTTTTTCTACAAACATTATGTATCCTTAGTCCACCAGAGAGAGACCCTCATTATTTTTAAAACATTCCTTTAAGATTAAGCAGCATTTGTAAATTGTTTGAGTGGTGCCGTTGCCATTTTCAGAAGTCAAAGCACTGCTTATTTTGTTTTTATTATCACTAGAACTGTCAGAGACAGACAGTTGAACACTAACCTCGAGTTTGGGCACTGCCAGTATTTACAGAAAGACAAAATTTAGTAAACCGGTTGGTCCCTGCTAGCAGTGTGTATGAGGAAGGGGTGTCTTGTTTCTAAGCCCTGCAAGTCTAGGATATATTCCAATCTTTATTTAGGCAGAATGACCAACTGAAGTCAACAGGAACTCAGCAGTGTATAGACTGCTGTAGCCTAATACAAGATGTATTTAATAACATGTGATTTTAAAAAAATCACATCTTGCTAAAGTTCACCCCAACTTACTTGTTTTAAACTGAAATGCTTTTGGAAAAGTCAGTTAAATGCAGAAAATGTTTTTGGCTTGTCTGACTTTAGAACCAATCTCCTGATAAAAAATATCAATTAAATTTTTCATACAGTCACAACATTTACAGGTATTTCTATGAATTAACTAAAGCATTAAAGAGCTGAGATTCATTGCTAACAGAATAAATGAATAGTTTTTTTGGTAGTGGCCAGTGCTGGCTTAGTTCTGCTTTCATGTAAAAGCCAAAGAGCTTTTACCAGACAAAATAATTCTAACTACCTGTTCTCCTGTTTGCCAGCATGTAAAAAGCATTCTGAGAATAAACATTAAACATAAAGCATTTAACATAATTTTTCTGTTATATTTTCATAAGCATAAATGCATAATACTGAAAATACAAAGCTATTTCTCTCATCTCTGCTAACAGTGGGCAGAAAGAGACTATCCAGACAACACAATTGCTTTCTAAACTCAGCTGGCTGTTGCATGGTGAGCAAATACCCTGTACTACAGATCCCTAGAGCTGGATAAGTAACAGCAACCTCTGAAATTTCCACCCTGGAGGTCTTATGATTACTGATTGAGCTATGAACAGCACATTGATACATTATTTCCAAGTCAATGTGGGAAGCTTATTGGGCTTAATTTAATATATTATCTTCACAGTGATATTTAAGCAACATTTTAAGAGAATACAGATGTTTCAACTATTCAAAACTAATTTGTGAAGGAAACTTATTTTTCCACTAATATTTTAAGTATTGTTTATAGATGGAAAAGAAAAAATGACAAATGGAAAACATTTTCTGCCACAATCCAGCGTCACTGTTGCTTGTGTGTTCCATGCTTGTGCAGCTGAAATGGGTTAGAACATTTTCTGGGTAAAGGTCAGAACCTGCTCTTCTGTGGTGGAACACTGCTCAAAACAAATAATATGTTCCCCAAAGCTCACAGAGATGATTTGGCTATTTTTAATAACCTTCTCTGTCAGTTCTTTGAATCGTATTTTACAAACATCTTGCTTTAACCTCACTTGACATTAGTGTGTTATTTGAAAACATATCATGTGGACCTTGGTTTGCTGAAAAAGGAGAGCAATGTATTATTTTGCATTTGCTAGTAGATACGCACTTCTCATGCTTGCAGAGAACTATTTTCAAGATATGTTCTTTACAGTATAAACAGATCAGAAACAAGCTGTACAGAACTAGCTATTTAACAATTTACTTGAAAACTAAAGGCAAAAGCAACTTCATAGAAAAATAGGTTACTCTTTCAGAACTGAGTGCAGTGCTCTTAATAATGATGGCAATATTTCAGAATACTATCTCAGTCTGCTAGAGAGATTAATTCTATTATGTCCTGCCAGATTTGTGCGTTTTCACCGATTACAAAAGGATAACTAAGCCAGGATAACCAAGTTATTCAAAGGAAAAGGGGCTTGCACAAAGCAACACTCTCTGAAGTATGTTTTTGTCACAGAGAAACAACATTTAAGTAAAGTTTTATTTTAGAAATGTAATCAACTGTGTTTTCACTTTTAATTGTGGTGTGGGAAAAAAAACAACAACAAAAATACATTTTAAAGCACTTTGAAATACTTGTTTTATAATTAAAATATATGTTGCTGAGTTTTCTTCCCATCAGCTTTTAAATCTGAATGTCTCATACCAATTTTTAGCAAACCCAGAACTAATTGAGAAGACCATTATTACGAAGAGAAGGCTCGTTTTGGCTGGAACACCTGACGTATTTTTCTTTATTGCTAATGTCACAAAACAGGCACAGCTCATAATCTACACAGAGCTGCTAGTAATCAGCAATACTTCATGAACCATTTGTTCACGGATAGGCCAGCGAAATTTTGTTCATTTTCCAATCTGCAGATACATTTCCTGTGTTCTGCCAGTTAGCAACAAACTATGCAAAGCAGAGGTAGCTTTAGAGTTAAAACACATCCAGTGCAGGACTAAAACAGAAGGCAGTCTGTTACCTGCCAAGCATTTGGACTCTCGCCACATTTTTGAGCATATACAAATCAATATATAAAAAATGGCTAGAAGATTATTTTGTTTGTTTGGTGGGTTGTTATTTAATTTTTCTTTAAATACACTAGTTGCAAAAATTCAACATAATGTCTTATATTCACATCTAGCTTTTATTAATACTGAGATAAAGAAAAATCAGGAAAACTTTCCTCAATTATACGTTCTAGATGTAAAATTTTACTTTCTATACTTCCATTTACTTATTTACATACAACTTCCATAAACCTTACACTAATTCATTCATTGTAATCAAGTTCATTTTCTATGTTCCATGTTTAATAATTTTGAAGCCACTTGAACAGGAGAAGGTGGTGCCCCAAGCCTGCTACCTCTGAAGTCAATGAGAGAAAAGACAATAAAGTTTTACATATTTTGTATTCTAGTGTTAATATATGGATAGCTGCAGAACTACTCAGTCTACAGAAACGGCTTAAAAAAAATAGGAAAAGATAAAGAAGACTGGTCAAAGAGAAGAAAGAATTATTTCATGTTATTATGTTAGAACTAGCATGTTTTACTTACCATGTGCTCTGGGATATTTGCATTTTTATTTATCAGAAATGTAAAACTCTTCAGCTTTATATGACTATTTGCACTGCGTTACTGCCAAATTAAGAAAAGTATAAGGCTTTTATTGAAGACACAGCAACCATCACTTAAAGATTCTACACAACTGTGACAATACTTGTCTACTATGATGGCAGCCCCTCTAAGCATCAGGCCCAGACGTTGACAAGACACTGCTTACATGTTTGTGTTAGCAGTTGATGTCAGCCACTCCCCAGCCAAGCCAATAATGTCCAGTCCTGTGGACAGCTGATTGAAAAAGCGAGGATGACCTGGAAAAAGAGTTGAGAGCAACTTAGAACAACTCAGGTTTCAATTTTAAACCGTCTATCTATTCTGACACAAATGATAATTTTGCACTCATAACATGCAGCAAAGTTTTACAAGCAAGACCTCCTCATGGGGACACCGTCAAAAGCCACATTCACCCATCTTACAAACTTGAAAAAAACCACTTAGGAGGGCAGTCCTGTGTGGAATCATTAGCGTTTAAATAAATAAAAAACAAAAATAAAAGAACCTCAGAGTCAGGTAAGTCTGTAAAGCTCCTCCGCAATCTCTACAAGAGCTCGGACCGGCCGAGCTCCGGACGTCCCCTCACTGTGCTATGAACTCAGGGCGGAGAAAGAGGGGAAAGAGGGGAAAATACTTGGCAGTAACAACCTGCAGGTGCCGGGGTCATTTGCATTTGAATGAAGAAAGAGAGGCTCTGCCGCTGGTGATGAGGCTGTAGGGATAAGGGAGGGGTGCGGCGAAGCTCTTCGCTTGCTGAGCGGCGAGGAGCGTCCCGGTGCGGTGGGATCTGTCGCAGCGGGGTGCTGAGAGTACCCCCAAAGCCCCTCAGCACTGGCAGTTCCCCGCATCGTTTAAAAGCTAAAGCTCACCTAGCTTTTCAACAAAGCCTATGCGATCAAACCGAAGTCAATCCTACTCCCATATTCCAGCCAAAATTGCTTTAACAACTTTTATATACAAGAAGCCCGATTGTTGAGGGTCTACTTTTCGAGCATGAAGAGATGAAATTCCTAACAAAGGATGACGGGCTTTGAGAGGAGGGAGAAGATATGATTTAGCCCTTATCTCGCTCTCTGGGGAAAGGGCACGCAGATCACACGCTGGGGACAGCCCAGCCAGAGAGTGGGGCTCAGCGCCCGGAGGGACCCTGTCACGGCGCATTTGGGTCAGCACTGAGAGCGTCAGCATCTTTTGACATCAAAAGAATTAGACGCGATTCTGCTCTGAGCGATGTCAGCGGGAACCTGCCACGTCTCGGCATCTCCTGAAGAGGAGGTTGCCGCAGAAATTGGGGGAACGCGGAGGCAAAGCGACCGGGCTGCTTCCGCCCCGGGGAGCCAGACGGCTCGGGACTAATGCCCCGAAATATCACCACGGCTTAGCTATTTGCTTTGCAAAGCAGCAGTTCTTTCTCTTGCCACGACAGATAGTTTGGGAATTATTTTAAGAGACATTTCGCTGGCCTCCCAAAGCTGCCAGTGAGCCTACAGTCTCCGGAGGCTGGACTGCAGATTCAGCCTCGCTGACTTTGAAGGGAGAGATAACGGGAGTCCTCGGGGCCAAGGAAGCCAGGGTGTGTGTCCTGGGGAGCCACACGGCCCCGGCTGCCCTTCTTTACAGCTGCACCAGGTACCGCTTTGAACAGAGCTAGTGTCTGATCGGTTACCTGCGTCTCCGCTCCCAGGAGAGGT
>NW_010174778.1:248-7372 GCF_000695765.1 Mesitornis unicolor | reverse complement strand
GGGAAAGAGCTTGCTCGACATCCTGGCGCAATCAGTGCCGGAGTAGCGGTGCAAGCACACAGACCGCAGTGACTCCAGCTTTATGCCTGGCTCTGTGAGTGAAATACGCCCCCCTTTGATTAAGGGCACAAAATTAAAATATACCTCTAATACTCTCGAATAAATCAAACCAGCATGTAAATGGGAAAAGACAGGAAGCTAACTGCCACCGCATAACTAAACAGTGGAGAAAGCAGCGCCCCGTCCTTCAGAAGCCATCGCTCGCAGCCTCTCAGACGGAGCGTGTCAGACAAAGCCTCCTTCGACGACCTCCCGCCACTTCGGGGCGCGAAGCAGCGCTTGCCGTGCCGTGCCGAGCCGGGCCCAGCCGGTGGGGGCTGCTCGCCGATCAGAACTCAGCAGCCCTGAACCACCGGAGCAGGACTGGGGAGTGCAGGCACGGTCCTTGCTCCAGTTCCTGACCTGCTAGGGTACGGACAAGGGTTGTACGCCAGGGGTTGTTTCCAGTCGAGCTTTCTGCTGATACAGATGTAAAACATTTAATGCTAAACAGCCTGAAAGTGCGCAGACTGTGCTCTAGAGCCTGGCTACAGCTCACCCGGTAAAATAAGTGATTATAAACGGGCATCTTTGTCTGTTTCAGAAGGACCCAGACAGAAGGGGCTCCTGGATAATGGACTAAAATCCACTGGGTTCCTTTATTGATGATTCCTAGGATTTCAGTCTCTTTTTTATTAAACGTCTGGTGAACATAAAGAAGAAAAAACTGCAAATTCAGTGTCATTTATGCCCTCATTTACCTAATGATCTTGCTCCCTGGAGACACAGACAGCTCGCATTTCACCGAGTGAAAGAGATTACATCTTAAAAACTTGTTTCTGGGCACTGCAAACAGCACCGAGCCCTGCCCGCCGGGGACGGATGGGGCATCTGTAAATGAAGTTTCTGAGCAGAGACATCTCCAGCGGCCGCAGATAGCCCTGGACCCCAGCCTCCAGGGAGGCAGGGGTGAGGGCGTGGAGAGGGCTTACCTTCATGGGCTCAAGTCCCTTCACTATGGGCCAGAGAAAAGCCCCGGGAAGGGACTCTTCAGAGTAGCGTGGGAGAACCTACCTGTCCTCACTCCGTATTTCAGAGTGTCCCGGCAGTCCACCAGGATCTGCTCCAGGGATTCGGGGTTGTCCGAGAGCTCCAGGTTGAAGCCCTCCATGCCCTCCAGGAGCTGGTGAGGGTGGTGGAAGTCCAGCACTTTGGTGGATCTGTCAAAAGTCTTCCTCACGTAGTTGAGGAGGATGTCCACGACCTCCAGTAGGAACTGCATGGTCTGTTCCTCGCCATTCTTGGCGGGCAGCAAATCTGCGGGGTAAACCAGCTGTCAGTGTCTGCTTTAGGAGCTAGAGGCAGAGATGAACCAGCCTCTGCGGCCCGCAGCTCTCCCAGGACCTGGAAGCTGCAGCTCCAGTGTAGCCTGAATGTAGCGGG
The DNA here is from genome assembly GCF_000695765.1 of Mesitornis unicolor. NCBI lineage: Eukaryota > Metazoa > Chordata > Aves > Mesitornithiformes > Mesitornithidae > Mesitornis > Mesitornis unicolor. Next base: position 5,890 of record NW_010174778.1, on the reverse strand, counting down.
ACAAGCACTCGGCTCCGGGCCACCCTACTCGCTCCTCGACGAGTGAAACCCGCCGTTGGTCCCGGAACTGTCGGCCCCCTCTCACCCGGTGGGGAAGGACGGTCCCAGGTCGCCCACGGGAACAGCGGGGACACCTGCGAGGCAACCCGGCCAAGAGCACGCTCTGCACCGCTAACGCTGTGCGGTGCGGGGCACTCACCTCCCGGGGGCCAAGAACGCCCCAAATCCGCATCTTCCATTCTCCTGCAATACCGACCCCCCCCCCCAAGAGACTAATTTCTCTTCCCCACTGTTTCGTCAATGGCCCCGTACCAGCAGTCACAGACCGTTTCAATGCTATTTTACCGAGGTAGAAATAAAATATAAAACAATAATAAAAAAATTCACCCAGAGGCTGGACCTGGAGTGACCGCGGAGGAACTGCTAGGACTGAGCTATAGAGGATCAGCCCAAAGTACGTAAAATTGCATTTCAATAAACTACACACACACCGCACACAGAGCTTCCTTCAAAAACAACCAAGCCAAAGCACGGTCTGAAGGTAGCTGTACTTTCAAGAGAGGTGAGGGCAGACTGCTAAGGGACGTGCCCGAGCTGGAGCAAGCAGAAAAGAGCCTTTACCTCTGGCATACAAATTGGAGAAGTCTGTCTCGGTGCGTCGGAACCTGGACTCCTTCTCGCTGTTCTCACACGCCAGGAGGCTCTTGGAGGACTGTCTTTCCTTCAGGGAGCTGACGAGCCGGCCCTTGTCTTCCAGGCTGTTGGTCCTTTGCAGGAACCCTACATCGTTATTGCAAGGTGCACAGGTCAGAGTTTTTTCGCTTCCCAGCATGTTTAGAAATATCTAAAGCAGCTCTCTAGACAACAGTTCAAAGCGGTGTTGGCTCTGGATCTGACTAATGAGGTCGGGAATAAGAGTATTTATGGGCATTATTTGCCTCCAGGAGGGAGAGCTCAAAATGCCATCAACTGCAAAAACCCAGCCATGCAAAAAACAAATTTTCGTCATTTAGTGCAGTGGTAAATTCTTATTAAGTCGATCAGACAGATTCCACTTCAGTAATCAGCCACTGGAAGAGAGTCCAGGATGAGTCAATGCTATTTCAGCCTGCAGGCGAAGTTTATGGACCCAGCAGACAGGGGCAATGATGTATGATTAAAATCAGGGCCACTTTCAGCTCTCCTCGTGGTGCTCTCACGCACAAAAGGCATGGCACCGAGGAGCCGTTCCGGAGCAGCCGTCCTGAGAGCGCCAGAGCTCTGAGGACACCGGTGGCACTCACCAACCCCACCCTCCTGCTATCAGTACGTACCTGTACGAGTCCAGGAGATGTGGATTTTCCACCTGAAAAGATGCTTTGATACTAACACTAACCACCCCTGGCGCGCAGGACTCGATTCCAGCCGCTGTTGTTATGTGCAACAGCAACAATAAGTCCCCTTGCCCCAAGAATGACAGCGGTGGGCACCGCGCAGGGCCCATGGCAAGTAACAAGACCCGTCTACTTTAGCACGGCAGGAAGAACAATTCATTTTGAGGATTTGATCCACTAAATCCATGCCCGCTAAAACACGCATAGTGTTGGGCTTTTTGTTATTAACGAAGACAATGGATTTTGACCTCCCAGGCTGCAGCGAGCGTGTCTGGAAAAGACAGCACGGCTGCACTGGCCGTCTACTTTCTTTTCTCTCTTTTTTTTTTTCCTCTCCTTTTTTTTTGCGGGGGGGTGCGGTGGTGGTGGTTTGTTGTTGTTTTTTTTGTTGTTGTTGAAACAAATAACGACTGAAACCGTAACTCCAGATGTCCTCCAGAGAGAAGGAATTGCAAGGAGGAAAACCAACACTCTGACTTCGCTCATCCACGTCCCCCGACGCCGCTTCTTTACAACGCCTGCCGCTTCCCCGCCATGTGCCTCCGCTCCCCAGAGTCCCGACGGCGAACCGGGACTGCGGGCTTCTTCTGCCGGGCGTCCACCGCCGCCCCCCCTTCCCCCCATCACCGCAGCTCAAGCGGGTCCCGGAGGCTGCATCTCCGTGCCGAGAAAAAGAAGCAACACAGAGCCGCCGGGGAAATGGGTCAAGGCACGGTGCCTGTGCTTCAGACCCTGGTGTCAGCCTGACAATCACGTAAGAGCTGCCGAAATTGGAGCCCCCGGCCGGCAGCCACTTCTGCATCAGTCGGGAACCCAAACAAACCACCAAGGAGGCTGCTCGCGGACAGGTTTGTCCAGCCCGTCCTCTCAGCAAACACTTCACGTTTTGCCTTTTAATATTGATCTTCTACTAATTAGTTTCTTTCTACGATGCTTTTAGGAATACGAGCTATAGGAGAAAAAAAGCCATTTAAGGGAATTTCTTTTCGTGCATAAGTTAAGAGTAGCCGTCCAGGATCGATAACGTTTTGTGGTGGAGCTTGTTTTGTTGTTTTTTTGCTGCTTTTAACAGTCCTTGCGATTCCTGGTTCCTGCAGCAGCGAGTGCTGCTCATGAGGTGGAGCAGCTGACACCGAAGCAGGCGCAGTGTAGACTGAATTCCGGAGCAATCCTCTTTCCCCAGGTTCCGTGGCCTCATTTTGCTTTGTTTTTTTCCACTTGTCCTCCTTCTGGGCTGTCGGTGGCGGTGCTCAGCGGGATGAGTTACGTGAGGAGACACCTGCGGGAACAGCAGCGCTCCCCACCGCGCAACTAGCGCTCTGCTCAGCGTGCAGACACGCGTCCCTCGGAGGCGCCGGTGGGAAAGGAGGGGGCAACAGCGAGAAAGGCTAGAGTTGCCTCCAGTTCGTCCCGCATCGGGCTCAGAGAGGTGGAGGCTTCGCTGAAGGGTCTGGTCTGACTAGAACTGCGCCAGGGAGGCGGCGGCGACAGCATGGCGAGGGAACTCGCCCCTTGCCCAAACGACTTCGCGGGGGCTCTGTGGCCCTGTTATGTACCGAAGCCGGCTGCGGGGGTCAGCTGGGGCTCGGAACGGTTTCGCACAGGGCCTGCAGGTGTGCGCCGTGTGGGGTGGCTCGAAGGCAGCGATTTAAAAAAAAAACAACAAAAAAACCCCCAAAAAACCTGAACTTGCTGCCGCCCGGATTATTCGGCTGTAGATAACGCATCGTCCTCCCAGGTCCTTCGGGCCATTGCAGTATCGTATGGACCTGGAGGATCCGCTGCATAAGGGAGCCCTCCCGCTTTGGACCCTCTTGTTCTCGGCGTTCTCCTTCCCGGGAGGGTAGGGGACGCTCCGCGGCGTCGACTCGCGTCCCGGACCGCAGGGAAGCGCGGCAACTTGCCCTCCAGGGCCTCTTTCACGCCTAGGGGGAAGCGCGTGGTTGTATCAAACCTATATCTATATCCTATATGAAAAGTAAGGCCGGTGTAGGAGGGATCCAGCAAGCAGCAACGCATGAAATAGCGTCCGCGCTGCTCCTCCTGTGGCAACGGAGAGCGCAATTCCTTCCCGCAGGTGCTCCACCGACAGGAATTTTCATCGATGCACTTTAGGAGACCGAGTTTTTAATAGCCGAGTGAGACCAGATTGGCGAGGGAGTCCCTCGGTCCAAAATGTGACCACAAATCCGGCGCGACTTCACATCAGACTTCGCGCAAGGCAGGCGTGTGGACCCCCTCGGTCTCACCGCCCTGCGGGCACCTCAGCTGCTGAGGCGGAGACAGCCCTGACGAGGCCCAGTGCGCGCCGGTGGCGGCTGCGGGACATTCTTGCCCCCTCCGCGGCCGTGACTTGGCAGCATAAATCCCACCGACTCCGGAGGCAAGTTCTGCTTTTGAAATCCCACTCTCCTGCGTCGCTCGCTGGGCTAGGAATCATCAGCTGCCCGAGACCACACAGCTGCAGATGCACCTGAGCAATTTCACTCCGCCGAGTGATTCCACTGATGCCAACCAAATGTGAGGGGGATCGGTCCCAGCACCGCTAATAATTGCCGAGGTGGGAGTGAAAGGTGTAGCTTGCATCTTCAGAGACAGGGGGAAATCTGCCAGCAATTTGCCCGCCGTGACAGTTCATTAAACCTCTTTAAAATACGTTATCTTTTTTTCAAGAGGATATGTGCAGAGACGAGGAGCGTGGGGATGGGGGTATGGCAGCGGCAGGACTCTTTTCAGGCGGTGCTTTTCAACCAGAAAGGAAAGGAGCTAATCCTTAAGTCGGTCAGTTGTTTGAGAAGAAATTACATACACATCTTGGACACGTAATTACTGAAAATGTCAAATACACACAATATACAACACAGGTGGAAGAATCGACTCATTGTTCAAGACTTGCCTTTTCCTCAGAGCTCAAGCCTTAAAGTTTGCATTCAAAATTAATCGATTTCTGTATGATAGACAATTGAAAGAACAATTCAGACGCGCCTGATTTACTATAGCTTTGTGGCTGCACAATATTTAGGGTGCAGAATAATGTCTTGTGAAAGGTAAGGACGAGGGGATATAATTTGTAAAAGTCAAACGTCAGCTTGTTTAGCACGTTTAATTAGGATTCTTGGCAACGCTAATGATTCATTCTGTGTATTTACCAAAGGCAGCCTTCCCCCTCTGTCTTTGTGAAGGTGTTAGATTCAAGTAGGAGGGCTCATAGGAGCAAAACCAGCAGTCGCGGTCGAATCCGATTATTTCGAATCACTGTCACTATTCAGGGTGTCTTTTTCGTGTAAAACAGAAAAGCCAGAAAAAGAAAACGGACCACCAAATTCGAGCCAAAAATCCAGCAGCCCTGCTTGTTTTGAATCCCTTTCACAAAGCCTCTACTACATTATCCGTTGCCTTTCTCAGATCCAAAATGGTGGGATATTTCACGTTCAGTGTTTTGAGCTTATTGAGAGGAGCTGCGCTGTCCCTCTGTAACCCCGGTAGTCTAGCAACACGGAACCAGCACAGCGGTGCGTTACTTTATCAGTTCTGCTTGCCGGGCTAAATTAAAATGATGATGAAAAAGCCCATCGCCTCAGCCACTGGAGGGACCGGCAGGGAAACGGTCCATTAAACTCAGATCAGGAGCTATTTATAGAAATAAGCGACTACTCGTTAATGTCGCCTGCGGGTGCCAATGAAATCCCTAACAGACACAGGGCTAAACCTTCGCACCCTGACTCTGCTCAGTCCAAACTTCCGCATAACGAAACGCCTAGCGAATGAGCATCGGCTCGGGCAAGTAGGGCAAGAGATTTAAATATATATTTGCTTTGAAAAAAGCCCCGTTTGCCCCACAAAAAAAAAAAAATCCCCACGTCCCCAATAAGAAGTGGCTGGGGAAAATGGGAAATAATTTCTATTCATAAGGCGCACGGGGTAAGCTGAATTATTCTCTCCATCAGAAAATGAAGATTTGTCTGTTTATCTGTGAAAGCAAAGGCGCTACTGAGAAATCTGGAGACGGAAGACAGCTTGTTATCTGCAAATGAATCTCTTGCTATAATGTTGCCTGCAAATGAATCTCTTGCTGTAATGTTGCGATCTGATTGTGCATTTGTTTCTCTTCCTGCATTTCATGTGCCGGCGCGCTGACTGGCTGCCAGCGCTATCTTACCAGCACAGCAAGCTGACGAATTGCTCTTTAATAAGGCTCTCGTTAATCTTTTTCCCCCAAGAGATTCGTATTTTCTAGTCAGATAAGGTTGAAAAATTTCAGACAGTGAG
>NW_010174778.1:0-204 GCF_000695765.1 Mesitornis unicolor | reverse complement strand
CCGGCCTCCCCGGTGGGCCCTGTGCTCCCCCCGTCGGGGGCGGCTGGCGCCTGCACACCCCCATTTATGGCAGGAGGGACCCACGGACACCACCTCGGCCACCGCAAACCCAGGGGAGGGCACAGCAGTGTCAGCAGCGGGGCCGGGACCGCCTTGCGGGCGGCAGGGGGCGCCCAAGGCCGCGGCCCGAGGTCGGGGGCGCTC